>NW_026880255.1:0-30065 GCF_032173495.1 Musca vetustissima
TTATCGACCAATCTCCACGAAATTTTGCATGTAATATGGGTTCTGGCCAATGAAGACCTCTATTGTTTTTTGGAAAAGATAGATTGATATTTATGGGATGAAATGGACCAAAAACTTTATTTTTGTCGGTTTTTCTGGTCGCTCCAGAGGCCGCAATTATGGCCCAAACACCGTGAATTTTTGCATGGAGGAGGGGATCGTGCCCAAGAATAAGCATGCCTGTTTTGATAAAGATCGGTCAATATTTAGCGCGTCAGAAAGACCCTGACTTTTGTGTGAAAATTTTCAAAATTTGTATTCTATAGCGTATATATTTACTCCTGCAGGACATAGACCCGAGAAGGACATAGACCCGAGAAGAGGTATATTCAAGAGGAGTGGTTGGCCTTTAAATAATTCAAAATTAAAAATTTACAGGTGCTTACGTACTGAGATATTATTTAGTATCACATTACCACACTAGAGGGTGGAAATATAGCGCTGATCGCTTTGAAATTTTCCATGAGTTTCCAGTTGTGGTTAAGGACAACGCCTATAAATTTCTGTGATTATCAGATTATAATTTTGGGATGAAGTGGACCGAATCTTAATATATGCTAGCGTAAGGAAGAAGTGCTGCTGACCTCTAATCGGACAAGAGGGTGCAACTATCAGGAAATATCACCCAGGCTCGGAATAAAAATCCGAAAATAGTTGGAATTCCGTGGTAGTTGTGTAGGGTATCATATGGTCGGCCCCGTCCGACTATACCGCTCCGATCACTGGTTTTTCTGCTATAGAAACAAAGAAAAAACTCCGCAAGTTTGTTTTGTATGCTCATGATTCATTCAGGATTCTCAGTATTGGGCTTTGATTTTTTCCTATAGAAAACATTCTCAAGGAAATTAAGATTAATCTCCGTTCTGATTTTTTCAATAGCAGAAGAAGTGACCGCAATTCTAAGGATTGACTTTTTCTTTACAATTATTTCTCAGAATAAATTATCTGATACTGTGGCTTGTATAGAATCTGAGCCTTGGTTTGTTCTATATGAACAAGGTTTAATTTTTTCGTATTTAAAAATAACCTCTCAGGGTTGGAGCTTTGATTTTTTCAGTTTTCCAGGAACTGACTTATTTTGCTAAAGAAGACCCCAAATACCGCTCAAACAATGGTTTGATGTTTTTTTATGTTATCCAGGAGAAAATCATTTCTAAAATCTTCAGATTTTTTTTAAATATTTTCCTCAAGTTTCCTCCGATTAAATTATCTGATACTGTGGCTTGTATAGAATCTGAGGCTTGATTTGTTCTATATAAAAAAGGTTTAATTCATATTTAAAAATAAGCTCTCAGGTTTGGAGCTTTGATTTTTTCAGTTTTCCAGGAACTTATTATATTTCCAGGAAGACTTATTTTGCTAAAGAAGACCCCAAATACCGCTCAAACAAGGGTTTGATGTTTTTTATGTTTTCCAGGAGAAAAATCATTTCTTAAATCTTCAGATTTTTTTTAATATTTTCCTTAAATCATTAACCTGTGTCGGATTTTCTTTTTTTTAATTTTTGTGTTAATTTTTTTTTTTTACTTCGAAATTTCGATATTTGCTTTTTTTTATTCCTAACTTTATCTAAACAATATTTTTTTGTTGTTGTTGAAAAGATAGACTTACAGAAGTTAGTTAGGCTAAGTTAAAATTTTTACAACTCTGATTTTTTTTGTGAGAAATGTTGTATTATTTTAATACAAGTTCGGGTCCATGCGTTTTGTTTTCTGTTTTGTTTTTTTATATATAAAAGTTAAAGGAAATAATAAAATCAAGAAGAAACATATTTTCTTAAAACCTTATGTATATAAAATTAAAATAATATAAAATAAAATATGAATATAAAATATTACAATAAAAATACAAAAAAAAAATTATTTTATTAGTTATCGTAACTATATATGATTGGTGGTTTTGAGTGGATTGTAATATTGTATTTTTTTTTTTGCATTGTTATTTAAACAAAAAAATTACATAAAAAGGATTTCATTGTTCTTTTCCTATTTAAATATGGCATTTTGTTGTTTATTATTTGTTTTTCATTGCCAACTGAATCCAGACAGAAAAAAAATGGGAAACAAAATTGTACACCTTTTGTTCTATACTGTTGTTGTTGTTATTGCTGTTTTGTTATATGTGTGTTTCTTTTGTTATTCATTTAAAACCGTTACTTTTCGTTATTGTTGCTGTTGTTGTTATTTGTAGTGTTTCATATTTGTTTTTGTTTTTTATTTTGTTATTGTATTTAAAAACTATTTTAAAAACCATTTCAATATTTCATATTTCATACGAACTGCATGCTGGCTGGCTGGTTTGCTTTTCTTCAATTTCACAATGTGTGTGTGACTGAGTGAGAGTTTTGTTGCGGGTATGTGTTTTGTTTTTTCATTTTCCCCCTTTTCCCTCAAGCAGCATGACTTGATGATGGTGCCTGAGTTTTTTGGGGGTTTTTTGTGGCAGGATTGTTGTTTTTTGTTTCTTTCTTTTTTTTGTCATTCTATATAGTAACTTTTTGTTCTTCACGTTGTTGTTGTTGCTGCTGTTGTAATTTGTTGTAGTTTTATTTGTGGGCGTGTGTTGAAAAAAATCCAAAATATGTCCATTCATATATCTTATTTTGCATGTATATGTATATATGTACATGTATGCTTATGTTTGTGGCTGTGTATGGGAATTTTATTTCTGTTATCCAGTTTTTGTGAAATAAACTCAACTTAAAATTTAAATCCTGTATCTTTAGATTTGTTGTATTCACTATTTGTTGTAGTTTTTGTTTGCTTGTATTTCGTTTAAAATCCTTTTAATCGATTTGTGTTGTTTTGTTTTCCATAAGCTGTTGATACTTTTTGTTTCGCCTCTTTATTTTTGTGTTTTTCGCTTTTTTTGTTTATTTTTTTTTTTTAATTTTTTTTTCTTTCTGTGTTTTTAAATTAAATTTTATTTTATTTGTTGAATACAAAACCAGATGATAAATCGAAAAGAATAACATAAATCAAACTATGATGTGTTTGTGTGGGGGGAAATATTGTCGTTTAAAAGCTTAAAAATGTCAGTCTTTAGTAAGTAGTTTGATGATCTGTAAATAAAAGAAACAATGAAGAGAAAAAATTTTAAATATTATTTGGGAATGGAAAAAATAACTGTTTTTTTAAATTAAATTGGAATATTTAAAAATATATTATTATAAACTTTTTTTTCAATTAATAAAATAGCCTCTATCGAACATAGTCAGGACGAAGGATATGATAGCATATTAAACACATTTGGAAATATAACAGGTCCACTATACCGACAACCACAACAAAATTTGGAATATGGAACTCTTTACACTAAATAATTGAGGCAAATTGAAGAAATTTTAAAAATAATCTGACAAATGAAAATACAGAAATGTCCTTATACAAAATAATTTGATATAAGGGAACGAAATGAAATAAAAATTTAGGCTTGTATTATATCTTTAGACTTAAAAAAATTTCCATATTTCAGAATGATTAATACAATTAAATTCGAACGCAAAAATAGTCTGGAATTGATGTTCGACTTTTATATATATGGAAACTGGTTAAGAAATTTAATCAGATAAAAAACTATGTTTGTATATTAAAAATTAAAATTTTTAAAATGAAATTTGAATCCACCATATAAACTATTGAAAAATATTTATGTTCGTATATCTTGATAACTTACCATTAGGTCAGACTACATTGTCATTACTATAGACTTCATTTATATGCTTTCCGGACGATTTGTCTTTCATGTTGCATTGCTGGAAATAAAAAAAAAATACAAAAACACATATAAATTAATATTTAATCATAATTAGAATATTAAATGCTATGCAGGCTACTCCAAAACTTCGAATTTTTTGGGAAAATTGTTTGCGATGATAAGGAGTATTGTGTGGCGGGCTCATATTAATTTAAATCTCAACATGATAATCAAAACAATGGCCGCATTTTACTAGGACCTCAAATACTCCAAATAGGGACCTTGATATGCTTAAAACGTCATATACATTAGAACTTTTTACCAGGTTAACCTACTTTATGAGGATTTATTTGACATATATTCAAAGGAATCGGCAAATGAAACCCACTACCAATATCGTGCCACATTTTGGCATAGCCCCCATATAATGTTTCCCGCAATTTATACATATTGCGGATTACAGATAAAATTTTTTAATTGGCTATAATTATATCTTTTCGGATAATGAATCGATTTTTTACCAAAATTGGTCTCTAGAAGTCGATTTTCACAATACTCCCCAGATACCATTTTTTTCTCATTAAACAAATTTTGGAATTCAAGAAAAATATGATAATCGCTTGGTGCCAAGTCCGGACTGTATGGCGGATGTATTAAAACCCCCGAAGTTTCTGGTGATTCACTGTAGATGTGTGTGGCCTAGCGTTGTCCTGGTGAAACACGACACCTCTCCTGTTGGCCAATTATGGCCAATTGCTATCTTCAGACGGTCCAGTTGTTGACATAAGATATCAGAATTTAGCGTTAGGCCATATGGAAGCAACTCATAACAAAAAATCCCCTTCCAGTTCCACCAAATGCATAGCAGAACCTTCCTGGCCGTTAGTCCTGGTTTGGCTACCGTTTGAGGTGCTTCACCGTTCTTTGACCACGATCGTTTTCGCGCAGGTTTATCGTATGTGATCCATTTCTCATCTCCAGTCACCATCCGTTTAAGGAATGTGCCCATCTCATTCTCAATTGGCCAAGGCTTCTCAGGTGAACATTTGATCCATCCTATTTTTTCTGTTAATTTGTGTGGTAACCAAACATCGAACTTCTTTTTAGATCAAGCTTTGTGTAAATGGTTTAAAACAGTTTTATGGTTATGGGAGATGTTACGACTGCTAATATGCCGGTCAACTTCGGTCATTTATCCGATTGTAGACGACCGGCCTAATTGATTTATTTTTCGCCAAGCTAATATATTCTTGATCAGAATTCTACATCAATAGAGATCGCAATATTTAAGATAGAGCTCTGGAACTTTGCACAGACATTCCTAGAACTCCTAGGATATTTGTTATTTCAAATGACATATATCGGTGACCGTTTTGGTGTACCCCTCATATAACGGTACTCCTTCCAATATTCGGTATTTTGGGGATATTGGATAAGTTTTACAATCGAATAGGTTCCAATTTGGTATTTGGGGTTCTCATTGAATAACACTTATCCTTACCAAAAAATATTAATATTGACTCAAGTTTCACGGTTGCCACCATATAACGGAAGTCCCCAATACACGGTATTTCGGGGATTTTTGACAGATTTTCCAACTGAATTGGCTTCAATTTGGTTTTTTTGGGTTATCATTGAGTAACACATAAGAGTGCCAATAATTATGAATATTGACAAAAGATTCATGTTTAACGTTGACCCACGATTAAGGGTAGCCCCCAAAATATGGTACCTCCAATATGGGTATTTTTTGACACGTTCGAGGTTCTATCATAACAAGAGATTTCTCATACCCAAAATATGGTACCTCCAATATGGGGATTTTTTGACACGTTCGAGGTTCTATCATAACAAGAGATTTCTCCTAGGAGCCCCATTAAATTTAGATATATTGATTGTCATCCAAATAGTGGAGGTGTATATAAATTTCGACCGGACTGAACTTAACATCGTTTACACTTGTTTTGGTCTTGATTTGTCAATGACTGGATATGCCGTGATTTGTGGCTAATATATACACTAGAAATACATTAAAACTATTCGGAAAGACAATTTTTATGCTAATTTTTTGGAGGTCCATATTTTAATGGATAATCACTCCGATAAACAATTAATGTATTCGAATATTTCGAGGTGTTATACATTCGTGAGACATGGAAAATATTAGGTTTCGGAAAAAAATTACGGAGGTTCTAGAAATATGTTTTTTTTTTTTTTTTTTGAACGGACATGAGGTCAATAAAACATTGTTCAATAGAGTCTGCATTATTATTGTACTCGTTAGATATTCAAAGTGTTCCCCTTATGGTTCTCAGAAAAAAACTCTTTCAGAATTGAATCCCATCAATATACAATAAAACATAGATAGATGGAATATTTATATACCTACAAATCCAATTTAAACCTGTTTTGTTTTCTTTATAAATTCTACAAAGTTTTTTATATTCAGTGTTCCGTTTTTTATGCATATACAATCCCACAGTAAATTATTGCACCGTCATCATTCCACAGATAATAAAAATTCAAAATATGCCTTAAATTTCATTAATCGACCATTCGAAACATTAACATACCATAATTAATGAGACTGCAGGCTTTAAAACAACCTATAAACATTCATCCCTCACCGTTGTCTATTCTACGGAGTTTTTTTCGTTTCCTTTCGCTTTAGCTGTGAACACCTTCACAGTTGTTAATGTAGCGATGTGTTGTCCTTGGCAGTTAATTCAGAAGCGTTTACACATTAAACAAAAACAAAAATGTTGTTGGCACTGGCATCTTTTGTGTGTCATTGCGAGTGAGTGAGAGAGATAGAGATAACACGTGAAAAAGAAAATATTTTTTTTCTCCACCGAAATTAAACGTTTCAGCAAATTAAACGTTGCTAATTGTTTTTAATTAATTTCCACTTTTTTCCGTTCTTTTGCCTTGCAGTTCTTTTTTGTTGTTCCTTTCATTCTTCATTTTTTTTTGTAATTTTGCTTTTGCATCTGTTTGTGTAATAAACATTTTACGGAATTCTTAATTTAGAATATTATTGTTGTTGCTGTTATATGTCTGGTGCCAGTATTTTCTTACAATTAATTAAAAAAACAAAAACCTGTTCGAAATTAAGGACATGCCCAGGACGTAAAAATCATATGTTTTGATCTTATTGGCATAAACAACATAAATGCCACCCTCGCCAACATTCTTCATGGTCCTTTTTTTCAAGTAACGTACATTTTTCCTCTTCTTCTTCCTAATGACCAACTTTATGTCCAATTCAATGTAATTAGTGTGTGTGTGTTGTACGAGATTTAGATGCTGTGTGAGTGCGAATGTGTGTGTGATTTACTTTTTACTGCTTAGCTGGCCATTTCGTTTGGTGGGGTTGTAAACGAAATTTGATTTATGATTTGCGAAGCAATTAAAAAATTCATTTTAAGGTTTCTCCTGCCATTACGAATTTTCATTTCCACTCGGTTGCAAATTACCCCGGCGATGAGGGAGTTCGCTTCAGATTTGCTATTTTCATCTTACAGTGACTTGGATGGTTGGCTGTTTGGTTGCTTGGTTTATTAGTCGCATGATTTATGTGGCTAAAGTTATTAATGAATTTATTGCTAAACATAAATTACTAAGTATTTCATTACGACTGTTTGGGTAAACAATGGTTATTAATTTTTTAAGACAAATTTGCTGTTACTGCCGCTGTTGCTGTTCTTGTTGGCGTAATAAAATTTATTGATTGGTAATTAGGCGGAAATTGTTAACAATAATTTTTGCAATTCGATACATTTAAGATTAGGGCAAATAAGTAGCTGGAGGCAAAGGAAATTCTTTTGAATTGAATTAATTGAAGCAGAAATGTTGTGGATATTTTTGGAGTGGAAAATTAAACAAATCATGTGAAAAATTTGAAATCGAATCAGGAACAACAACTTCAGCATTTATAGTCTTAAACCTTTTCTTAATAGGCTCGAGATTTTCAGAATAGAATTTAAAAAATATAAAATTATTGCAAAGTAATCAATCCAAATGGTATGCAAAATAACCCGCCAACACTACAAAAAATATAAAAAATGTTAATCCCTACTTTAAAATTTCACTTAAAGCCTTATTATGTTTGAGTCGATTATACCTAAAAATCTCAAGCCACCTCCTTCTCAGCTACAGCATTCAATAACTTCTCCCTTTAAAATTTTCTCTTTTCCCAACATTCATACACAATTATTATTTTCCGCATTATCTCAACTACAACACTTTAACTTTTAAAGTATTTCCTTGAATTTAGCCCCACCCTCGCCGAAATTTTCCCCACCCAATACCCTTTATTGTTTTATGTATGAGTTTCGCCATGAAATTTATTATATACAAACTTACCTCTTGTTTGGCCTGCCACTGTTTCATTGCTGATTTATATTTTTCAAATTCATTACACCAATGTGAGTAAATTTTCTGATAATCGTTTTTCTTCGATGGCGGTGTACATCTGTAATTAAAATTTACCAAAAAAGGAAGAAGAGGAAACAATATTTAATGTAACAGTAGACAATAAGAAACGAAGAACCTTGAAGAAAATCCAAACAAAAAAAAATCGAACGTTAACGAACATAAATTAAAGTTTGGTTTACAACGTGCAAATGAAAGAGAGAGAGAGAGAGAGAGAGAAAGGCACAGACATTGCAAGAATTCATGGTGTGCAGAGTGTTAATTTATGTACATCGATGAGTTAACGTGGGGCGTAAGATGAAGTTTTTTTAAAGGGTTATTAAATAAATAGTAAAATAATTTTTTTTAAAGAAAAACGTACATGAAACTAAAACCACTCTTCTATTAGGATTGCTATTTCAGTTTTTGAAGCTCCTATCCACATTCTCCAATCGAATAGTAGGTCATTTTGTAAAGCGATTTCTTAAAGGTTTCAAATCTTCTGGCCGTAAATTTTCAACTCTACTTTCAACGGCTCTTAGGCAAGTTGAAGGTCTAAACTCTATTTCCATACGATATATTAGATTGGGGAAAAAGAAATCTATTATGAAAATCTGGGAGAAAAAACATCGGAGAAATGATCGAAGTTGACCGGCATGTTAGCAGTCGTAACATCGCCGAGGAGCTAAAAAATCGACCATAGAACTGTTTTAAACCATTTGCACAAACAGAAAAAATAGGATAGATAGAATTTCCATTTCCATCGATAGACCCATTTCTTAAACAGATGGTACCGGAGATAAGAAAGATTGGTGAAGCACCTCAAACGGTGGCCAAACCAGGACTAACAGACATGAAGGTTCTGCTATACATTTGGTGGGACTGGAAGGGGATTATTTATTATGAGTTGCTTCCATATGGCTAAATTCTGATCTCTACTGTCATTAACTGGGCCGTTTGAAGACAGCAATTGACCACAATTGGTCAACAGGAGAGGTATCCTGTTGCACAAGGACAAATAGGCTCATACATTTACAGTGTCTCGCCAGAAAGATCGGGAACTTGGTTGGGAAGTTTTAATGCATCCGCCATACAGTCCGGACGTGGTACCAAGAGATTATCATACATTTCTTGCATTACAAATGATAATAATGATAAAAAATTGGTATCTAGGGAGGATTGTGAAAATCGACTACTAAAGTTTTTTGCAAATAGAGGGCAGGACTTCTAAGAGAGAGGCATTATGAAGTTACCTTTAAAATGGCAACATAATCGGACATTCCGAAATATGTTAAATAAAGACATAAATTTCATATAAAAATAATGGATATATTTTGCCCCAACCATTATTTTGGGATTAGGGTATAAAAAACGTCCTAAAGACAGGATATAGACCGATCCTATTGGTATTGCCTAAGAAATAGAAGCCACTACCCATTGTGAGTAGTTAAATGTCCTGGCCTAAATGTTTACCCTTATATTCTGTTATGTGGTATATTGGTTTTTCAAAGGTTGAAAAATTGACAGAATTTTTTTTTGGTAGCTCTATCCTTTACGTAGTCCTCATAGGGGACCACACCTATTTCGTTATTTACAAGGCCCTATTCTCATTTTCCAATCGTACTGTACTTTGGCGTTTCGGCTTCTCTGAAGATGAGAAACTATATTAACATATCTCTCATATCAGGTATTGTGAGTTAGCCTCAATTTTCAACAGAAATGACTGCAATGTGAATTTTTAATTTTTTTCACAGCATGAAATCGATTCTTTGAAAAATAAGGTCCACATTTTGGTATAGATCGATTTGAAATAGTGGCATTTCCTGCATGTCCGAAATTTGGACGTTCGATTTCTCAGAGGCTAAAATTCTTCCCCATAATTTGACATAGGCTTCTGGTATCGATGATTCTGCCGATTTTAGATATTTAAAGGCCCTAACTTGAATAGATGGAGCTATTGGGTTATCTTTAACATATCTCAACCCGAACTTATATTTTTTTCTTAGTTTCTTAGGTTATAGAAATTTCACCCTTTGAACTTTTCGGAGATTTTACTTCATCTCTCCATAATCACCCTTTAATGGCCAGCCCAAAGAAGGACAAATAAATTAAGCAAACGATGTTACGCGGTCCACGAAAGTAAACGTAAATTGAGAAGCGGAGAAACGGAAATAATATAAACTAAAAGAAAAACGCTCATAATTGTTGTCATACAAACAAAAAAGGGAAATCGATGAAGTGAACATATGCCATGATAATTTCACAGCACCATGGTGACTGAAATTTAAGGACAACCAGAAAAAATAACCCAAAAAAATAAAAAAATCTTTCGAAATTTTTTTGAAGGAAAACTTTAAATTAAGAAGAAATTTCGAACGAAAAAATATTTAACAGAACGTGCCTGAACATAAATTTCGAACGGAAAATAAAACGAAAGAATTTATAAATAATTAAATATTGTCGTAGCTTAAATTATTTTTCAAACAAAATGTTCGTTAAGCTGATTTTCTTTAAAGTTTTCGTTGCAGGATATTATTATTTTTTTCAACAAAACTTACCTGTGGGCATCAACATTGACGCTGTAACTGCACAGCAGTGTACCGCCTAAATAACTGTCATAGCGTCCACCATCGCCTTCGTTAATTGAAATAATCACCAGACCACCCTCCGATGTTTCAATATATTTGGAGGGGGTAAAGGCAATTTCATAGCTAAATGAAACGAAGAAAAGGAGAAGAGAGGAAGAAAAACATGTTATTAATTTTCAAATATTTAAAAACTTACAAATTAGGAAAACGAATTTAAGAAAATGTTGTGGGAAAATCTAAAACACTAATTGGCAGTTTATGTTGAGCTAAGAAAATTCGCTTAAAGAGGAACTTTTTTATGGTAGTGGATCTTCGTATGACTGTATAAATCGCAAATAGAATTGCTATTTGGAAAAACATTATATTTTTTACTTAAAAATAAAATCTCTACACATATTTAAACTGAATCTAAATAAATTCTTCTCTTCAATCGATAGACCCTGCCAAGTAAGAAAAAATCCTAACTTAACTTAAATAATGTATATTTGCATAAATTATATATTCTTGTCTTGCTATGCTACAAAAAGTATACTAAAAAACTACCAACTACCAAAAATTCCTTTTAAATCTTCCGCAATGCTTTTAATATTCAATTCCTTGTAACCAAAAAAAATTGCAAAAGAACCGAAAAAACACTACTACTACTCCAACTTGCTCCTCCATTGAATTACATGAGATCCAACACCAAAGCCTTTTTAGTTTGACTGTGGCACATGCCCACAAGATTTGTCACAACCCGTAACTAACATTAAAGCCTATGTCCCGTTTTGGAAAAACAACATCTCCATGGATGTACAAGAGTGTTTGTTACTTTATAGAAATAAACGAGCTCAAAACGAAACTTCCTAAAAAAAAGTCACAAAACTTTTCGTTGTTGTTGTTGGATGGTTGGCCAATAACAATGATAATAAAAAAAAAACGAAATGAAGTACTATGGCAAAAAAAAGTCAAAATTTAAATTGAAAAGTTCGATATGCTGTCTTAACACCAAGAGAGCAAGGCACACCAAACCCATTCATTCGAATTTCAATGTGTACGAACATACTCGTATCACTGTAAGATATATATTCGTATATTGATGTACATATTTCGGCACAATTTAAATTTTTTTCTAGATATTTTATAAAATATTATGGCGGAGATTAGTGTTGGTTAGGATGCGAATATATGTTCGGAAATATTCGGGTATGGGAGATATACATGTTTTTATAATCTCCACCATAAAGATTGTCTGTCCGCCTGAGCGTCTGTTGAAATCATGTTAGATCTCGCAATATTTAAGATAGATTTTTGAAATTTTGCACATACATTGCTACTGAATGTTATCGGTCGATGGTGATGATATATTCTGTATGTTGGGAACTTTTTAAACTGAATTGACTGTACATTGGTACTTTGGGTACTCATTGAGTAGCAAATCTTCCTGCCAAAACGATTTATATTTGTCACGCCTCCCAAATGTGGATATTTTCGAGAGTTTGGTCTCTTGATTGAACCAAATTAGCTGGCATTTTAAAATCTCCCCACCTTCCTGCTCTAATTGGACCCATTTTTCAAGTAAATTGACTGTGATTTTATATTTCCGATACTGATTGGGTAGCAAATCTCCCTACTTACAATACAGGGCTACTTTTGGGTAGCCCCATACAAGGAAACCTCTCATTTTTTGCATTTTGGGAGAATATAATTAGTTTTTAATTAAATTTGCGGTAATTTAGAATTTTGGATTCTATATAGGAAATTTCTAATTTAGTCCAGTTTCGAGGTAGGTACACTCCATTATTCGGTATTTTGGGTAATGCTTTACAACCGAATTAGTTGATTTCTTCGACACATTATCAATATTGAATGATCTGTCGTTATAGCAGCCCCTTTATAGTTATGTTGGATGTTCCTACGCCAATTTTCTAACGAAAATAACTATATTATAGCATTACGAATAAGAATTCCGAGACTGTGGTGGCTAAAAAACTTCTCCACAGAACATTCTCAATATAAATCCATACTTCCACAAATCCCCATATAAATGTCAGGTGCCATTTTTGGTACCTTAAATGTTCTGGCATAATTATATCCCATACATCTATGTTGTCAGGGTATTATAGCCTTGTGCAGCCCCAAGAGGTCTAGACCCACCTTTACAGGCCACAGTTTTGGACCAATCGTTACGAAATTTTGCACATAGGATGGGCTATGATCAATGAATACCCCTATTGCTTTTCGTAAACATCGGTTAATTTTTAATGGATGAAATGGACCAAATATTTATCGCTCCACAGAACGCAATTATAGCCCGAACATCGCGAAATTTTACACAGAGAAGGGGATCGGGCCAAAGAATAAGCATGACTGTTTTGATAAAGATTAGCCCAGAATTTTGTGTTAAAAGTGACAAAATCTGTATTTTGGTGTATATATCCTTTCTTGAAGGACGTAGATAAGTTGACAGTATATCCAAGAGGTCTGGTTGTCCTGTAAATTGATACCAATTATATTGATGTATGTACTCGCATGTGGGAGTTATACGTAAACATTTAAAGGTGTCTATGTGTTATGATATTCTTTAGTGTTACTATTACCCCACTAGAGGGCGGACATGTCGCGCTTATCGCCTTGAAATTTTACCACGAAGTTCGGGTTTTGGTCAAGGGCGACGCCTATAATTTTCGGTGATGGTCTTATGATATTTAGGGTGTGTCATGAATCAAAGAGTTTATTTTTGTCAGATTTTTTATTCGCTCTATAGGCCATTATCATATAAGAACATCCAGCGTATACAGGATTTCATTTCGGGGGCCCGGTAGTACAAAATGAAAAAATCTCAAAAAATTAAATTGGGCGTGCCCCGGGACTACCTCTGCGTACTTCTATGAGAACACCTCATATTTTACATGGTGAAGGGGATTTAACCAATTACTTATAACGGATTTTTAGGTGATGATCTTTGAATATTCCGGGGGTCAAATCACCCTAAAAACTAAAGTGACCAAATTTTTATTTTATGACTTAAAAATTCGACCCGGGAAAACAAGATTTGCAACCAGGGTTTAGAATGTGAAGCTGTTGCCCTGTAAGACGTCGATAGAGTACAACTATCGCGATATATTGTCCTGGCTCGGAGTATAGATCCGCAGAAACTTAAACTTCAGTGGTAGTTGTGTAAGGTATCATATTGTCGGCCTCGTCCGACTATACTACTCTGCTCAATGGTTTTTATATTATGTTTTTTTATAGTTTATATTTTACATTTTTTATTATATAGTTCATATTTTATATATTATTTTTTATATTTCATGTGTTTTATTTTTTATGTGTTTTATTTTATATTTTTAATTTTATATTTTATACTTTATATATCATATTATGTACTTAAAATTTTATATATTTTATGTTTATGTTTTATATTTGTTATTTTATTTTTTATATTTTATTTTCTGCTTTTCATATTTTAAATTTTATATTTAAAAATTTATGTTCAATATTTTATTATTTATATTTTTTATATATTTTATTTTATGTTTTATACTTTATATTTTATATTCTTAATTTTATATTTTATAGTTTTTGTTTTTAATTTTATATTTTGAATTGCATGTTTTATATTTAAATTTTCTATAAATATTTCTTTTTATTTAATAAAATTTAATAAATATTTTTTTATTTAATATTTAAGCTTTTCACCAATACGGTGTCCCATATCCATTATCCGATCAAATTACACAGCACTAATAGAATAGCGGCATGTTTAAAAAGTTACCAACACAACAAATAACAAACCTATTTGCTGTTTTACATACTCGAATACGAACGAAAGAGCGTACAAATATTTACGCGCTGGTACCCGCCACACACACACACACACACACAAACATATATATATATTTTTTTTAACTAAAAATATAAGTAAAATATATACGTATGTGTGTGTGGCGACATGAGGCCTTTGCATTCAATTTGAAAGAAGTAAAAGAAAGTTTTGACTTTTATATATGGACATGGAAAAGAGGGCCACACAAAAAAAATTTAATGTTTCAAACACATATATATATATATATATATATATATATATATATAAATTTCCTGGCAAATGTTGGAAAGGCAGTGAATTGTAAAAGCAAAGAGCGAAATATTGACTAACAACACATTTTAAAGTGTCAATTTACCGCTTTAATGCCAAAACAAAACTTTTGGTACTTCATTTCCGTTTCCTTTTTTCGTAAAAAAAAAATAAAATAACGTAACGCCCAGCAACATTTCGTTTTTCGGATGTCTTTGCCATTCCACCCTGCCAGTAATTGACGTGTTTTATTACAGCATTGCTCTCGCTCGTGCTAATGCTGGTTGGTTGATTGTTGTTGTTCTTTTTGGAGTTTTCAACTTGAATCTTAGTTTTTTTTTTGGCTTTATTGAATTTTCGATTGGAATTTTTATGTAGACGTTTACATTGCAGAGTTTGTATTTTAATGTTGTTGTTGGCATTGGTGTTGTAAAAAAACGAAGGAAAAAAGTTGAAGGAATTTTGTTGTCGTTCCATGATAAACATAATCTGTGGAAAATTTTTCAAAAAAAGAACAAATGAAGAGAACCTCATCAGTTACATTTCCGTTTGACGATGATATGTCATGTCTGACTGTCACATCAGACATAGAAGACACATTTCTTGTCTATTTTCTCAATAAGCAGCCATAAGCATATAGCCAAAGTTGGTATTTTAACTTAGTTATGGCTTCATTAGATTTCAATTTGTAGAAAAAAATAATAATAATAAACATGATGAGCTTTATACAGGATATTTCTTCTCATAAATATTTTGTGTGTGTGCGTGTGTCTTCTTTGCTTGTCATATCATCATCGTCATAAATTTAATAATTTCAGATATCTATAACACACAGCATGTGTCTTTTTAGGAGATTTTTTTTATATGCAAGAATTAAAATTTACTTTTTTTTGAAAAATGTTGACATTGAGTTTTAGTACTTTGAAAAAGATTTTGTAAATAAAATCTGATGAAATCATCCACCTATCAATCTTTTAATTATATTTGGAAATTTTCGTATATTTGCTTCGTTGTAAAAATTTTTTTGAATGATGAAAATGATTTTTCATTTATTGTTATTGTTATTGTTTTTTTTTTGTTTGGATTGGGAAGCCGATTCCTTCTTCTTCGAAGTGTGGTAGTAAGCTTTCAGGGTAGATGGCTCAGGTTTCTTCAACTTTCCGAAACCCGACTTAAAAAATGCACTCAAGGAAAAAACTAGGTACACCCTCAAGTCGAATGCAGTAAAAATCGATTCATAGTTTCGGAAGCAGAAAGGTACACCCTCAAGACGAAGGCAGCAAAAATCGATTCTTAGGTTCGGAAGCAAAAAGGTGTTTTTGACAAAACCTAATTTTTAAAGCTGTGGTCGGAAATATTATTTTGAAATAATTTTTCAGATATTTTGGAACACCTTTATTTTAAGAAAAATATTTAATCGGTTGTGGATTGTAAAAAATTAAGGAATTGATGTTTTAAAATTATGTTTTGAAGAATGTACTGTGGAAAACGGGGATTTAAAAAAAATGATTTTTGATAGGACGCAATGATTGTGGATTTAAAAAATAAATTTCGATTTTGAAGACCTCTGTATTTTTAATGGCAGAGCTCTAGGATTCAAAGCTTTCCTCTTGATATCATGTTTCCTAACCATCCCCTTTCTGCTCTTGAAATATCCAAACAAGTGTAAAATCTTTTTTTTTTTTTTTTTTTTTTTGTCAAAAATATAAACGATACCCACCACATCTCCACCAGACACATTTCTAAGGGGAGGGTGTCAATTAGTTTGAAATTTAATATTTCTCAATGTTTATGTTTGTATGTACGAATGAACACTTGTATGTCTCCCTTGAATTGTATACAATTTTTATTTTGTGATTTGCTAGATAAAATTCGATACAGTATTTCATAATCAAATTATTGATAGCTATTATCAAACATTTAAAATATAATTTATTTATTCATATTTGTATAAATGTTACGAATTGGATATTCTCTATTTTTCTTGAATTGAGGGTGAATGACAGTTGTACAAATCGACTGTGATATCTTGATAATATTTCAAAGGAGAAGAATTTGTTAAGGATTTCTTCATTGAAATTTGATTTAGACAAATACATGACTATGTATGCCTATTGATTTGCAGATAAGGATAAGTTTTTCTTTATCAATAAATCATTGACAATTTAAAAAGAAAAGTTTTTTAAATGTTGAAAATGGCTTTGATAACGATAGCAATCAGATCCAATTGGTTATGGCTAGAAAAGTAGTTATTTAAATACTTAAAAAAAGATCGTATAATTCGCAAAAGATGCAATTCGGTAGGACTTCAACATTCATAAAATAAAACAAGGCATCTGCCTAACTACCCAACCACCCCTGACTCTCTCGCTTCGTCATTCAGCCATCCAAAAAATCTCAGTTTGTTAACAAAAACCAGTAAGGAATGTAGTAAAGGCGGACTGGGCCGACTATATAATACCCTTCACCACTTTGGGTGTATTCTACATATGTCTCCTAATGGACTTCGTCTTTTCGAAAGAACATTGGCATGAAATTGAACGAACATGAATATAAGATATTTATGCCTTTCTGGAACCTATGCTAAATTTAATTTCATTGAAGAGCTATTTCTAAATCTGGAACGATTTTCACGAAGCTTATCGCACACCATTCTACGCTATGGCAAATTTCGTGCAAATCGAAAATTATATATGGACTTCGGTGCACCATTTACACAAAATCGGACAGAAATATATATGGGTGCTATATCTAAATCTGTACCGATTTTCACGAAACTTTGCACACATCATTCTAGACTCAATTCAGTGCGCTATGACAAATTTCTTGGAAAATGAATGTTATATATGGAGACATTGGTGCACCATTTACATTAAATTGAACGAAGATATATATGGGTGCTATATCTAAATCTGAACCGATTTTCCCGAAACTTAACACACATCATTGTATACTTCATTCATTACGCTGTGCCAAATTTCGTGCAAATCGAAAGATATATAGGGACTTTGGTGCACCATTTACATAAAATCGGACGAAACTATATATGTGAACTATATCTAAATCTGAACCGATTTTAATCAAACCCAGCACACATTATTCTAGGCTCAATTCAGAACACTATGCCAAATTTCGGGTAAATCGAATGATATATAGGGACATTGGTGCACCATTTACATAACATCGGACGAAAATATATACGGGAGCTATATCTAAATCTGGGCCGATTTTTACGAAACTTTGCACACATTATTCTAGACTCAATTCAGTACGCTATGCCAAATTTTGTGGAAATCGAAGAATATGTAAGTTCTTTTGTGCACCATTTACATAAAATCGGAGGAAAATATGTATGGGAGCTATATCTAAATCTGAACCGATTTTCAAGAAATTGTACACACATCATTCTAGACCCAATTCAGTACGCTGTGCCAAGTTTCGTGCCAATCGAAGAATATATAGGGTCTTTGGTGCACCATTTACCTAAAATCGGACGAAAATATATATGGGAGCTATATCTAAATCTGAACCGATTTTCATGAAACTTTGCACAAATAATTCTAGGCTCAATTCAGTACTATATGTCAAATTTCGTGCAAATCGTGCAAATGATAGATTTTTAAAAATATTTTTCTGAAGTGCGAAGAATTTTAGAAATAATTTTCTTAAGGGCGTACATTTTTAAAAATAATTTTTCTCAAGGGATTAGACTTTTAGAAAAATATTTTTTTAAGGTTGTATAACTTTTAAAAATATTTTTTTATGTTTTACCAATAATTTTTTAAGTTTTTCGATTTTTTAAACATAGTTTTAGAAAGTGGTAGATTTTTAACAAATTTGTCTTAATTTTATCTACTTAAAAACGTATTTAATTTGTTTAATATTTCTTTATAAAATTTTAAATATCGCCACGGCTCACTCATCCAAAAGTTCTACTTCAAAGCCGTGGTTCAATGACTCGCCATATTTCTATACTATCCCAGTCTCAATTCTATATCAAACTATAGACACTTATTCGTGCATTCGTTTCGAAACAACAACAACAACATCAACACAAACGCAGCATTTGACACTTCCAATATCTTTTCAATGATATACGAGACATCAGAAGAACGATATCATCTTCTCAATGCAAAGACATGAAACACAATTCACATATTCCGACACCACATACCAGAGCTGCAGCATCGACAAGACAACCAAACACCATTACCACCATATTACCATCACTACTACACCACCACACTACCAGGGAACTAAATGTGTGTGTGTGTGTTTTAGTAAAATTCCACGGCTTCTCCTAAAACTTACCGTCCTTTTTCCGTTGAATGATGATACCATCGTACGGTTTTTTGTTTTAGAACTTCGGGTACTTTAACAAAACACGATAGATGCAACGTTTGGCCATATGAGGCGGTGATACGTTTCTTTAGGACGCTTGTATCACAAATGCCGGAAGTTTCGTTGGCAACATCCTAGCGCGCCATAAAAGGAAACATAAAAACAAACAACAGCATTAGATAAGATATTGAAAAAATAGAAATATGATAGGAATATGAAAAACAAAATTTAATGAAATTGGATAGCGAAAGATTTAAATTAAAATTCAGTTCCAAAAAGAAATAAAAATATAAAATTATTTTGTTGACAACCTTACCTGTAACAACCCCAATTGATATGGTTTACATGTCCCAGCATCCTTATCCCAACCACAATAGGGATCGGCCACACAACGGAAGCAGGAGTCATAACGTCTTGCACACATTGCCAAATCGATTTGTTTAACCGCATAATCTGTCGATAGATATAGAGAACCGGTTTTCTGGCTTATACCCATTTCTCGTATCGGTTCATTGTGTGCCACTTCGAATATATCCAAAAGATTCGAATGTCGATGACCGTAACGTATAAATTGTACTATTTTATATATGCTACCGGTGGCGGTGCCAATGAAATACACTAAATATTCTTGATTTAATTTATCGATGCGTATTCTGGAAAAATAAAGAAATGGAGAAATATGAAATTAATAATTTGGTTTATAAAATTTTCCTATTTTTTTAAATTTCTTTATTAACTTAAAAATATTCTTTAAATGGTAAAAAATCGATGTTTAGAATTTTGCACATTTTTTTCTCCCTTTCACATATTTAATAAAAAAAACGAAATCAACAACTCCATTTAATTTATGAAACACTTTGTAAATGTCAAAAGTTTATTCCAGTTTTCTTCCCACAAAACTATTAAAAAACAACAACAAGAAAGTTTAACAACCAAAAAAAAATGAATAGCTGGCTTGTAACCCTTCTTTCACAAACTTGTTAATGCTTAGCAATATCTTTAAGACATATAAGGAGAAGAAGAAGTAAACGAAACAAGTGAAAGAAGATAAACTAGAACGACAAACGTTTAAAGAAAATAACTTCCGGTTTTGAAAAAAAATATATGTATTTTTGTTCCACATACATTTTCATTGGTCACTTGAACAATTTTTAGTTTTCGGAAAGAGCAGGGATTTATGCCACAGAAAATAAACCAAAAAAACAACAACAAGAAAGAGAAATATGACTTTGAGTTGGTTTTAAAACAACAATAAATACCGGAAAAAGAAATGTCCTTTTCAAATTAGTTAGATGTTTTGTCGTCGTCATTGTTGTTGTTGTTGTTTAAAGCACATTACCCAACTAGTCATTACCATAAGTCACAAAGAAAAAGAGAACAACAACAACAGAAGCCATATTACCACCACAAATAAGAAAACCGACAAAAAAGGAAATCATTTATGTTTTCCGAAAATTCTTCTACCAGAAATTAATTTTTAGAAAAAAGAAATTGTAAAGGTTTGAAGACAAAGATGTGAAATATAATATTTTAAGAGATGAGGTTGTTGTTCTTTTAATTAAGAGAATAATAACGAAAATATTTTTATGGTCATCACATGGTATTGTAAAGTTATGTAGTGTTAAGGAATTTTCATTGGAATTTGAGTTAAATAAGATATTTTCACTTTGAGAGAAGAAGGTAACATATTATTCAATAAAGAAAATAATAAAGTAGAAAAAACCTTTAACGACACAAGAATAGGTCATCAAATCGAACCGTGTGATTATCTTCCATAGTTTCTTTAAATCAAGTAAAATTCGGTCGTTCGCAACCTTCCACTATATTGCAGTCATGCAGTGTTTAAATTCGAATATGACCTTCTTAATGCCTAAAATAGAGCCGAACCATTATATGGGGATACATCATTACATGGAGCTATAGGAATTTCTTTTATGCTTTGTAAATCCGAAATTTCAAATTATAACCACCAAGAAAAGGGGATATGCCAAACAGTCACCCTGTTTGGAGATCTTTTATCTTCTGTAAATCTAAAATTCTGAATTAAATTCACCTAAGTTAGAAAATTCTGCCAGGACTTGAAAAATGTCTAAAATAGCAAGGAAACATATCCATATCGGAATATTTCATTGAACAATTTCTCTTGAGAAATATTTTACCCTCCGAATTGCCAAAACAAGTACTTTCCTTCCAAAGTGAAGTTTATCCTCCATGAGGCCAAAATTTTAAATTACAACAAATTCATTTTATATTATAAAATTCGATCATGACATTAAAAATACCAAACCTTTGTCAGAACAGGGCCTTTGGATTAAGCCAAAACATTGCCTGTGTAAAACTGATCTTCTATCAGCTGTTCTACATTTTGTGAATCTGGTAAAAAATGCAGTTGAGGCCTGAAACATATCTGAACTGGAAAAAAGTATTATTTTTATCCTCCCAGACCAAAAAATATCAAGTTACAAAATTTTCAGTTTATATTAGAAATTAAGATATGGATATTCTAAAACCCTAATATTATACAGAGCATTGTGTTGTTCAAGACAAATAAGGGCATTCGTTGAAATTTTTCTGAGAAGAGGTATACATCTTGTGAGAACCCGAAATGCAAGGTTATAGACATTTAGGTCGGAACGTTCACCCAGCTCCTTCAATATTCCTAATATGGACCGAAATCTCTATATGGGGCATTATTAGAAAAAATAGACCCCTACCCCTTCCAGGAAGCATTTTATTCTCCCAAAATCAGAAATGTCAAAGCAAAGCAACTTCGATTTAAAATAAGGGTGGAACTTTAAAAATACCTTAAACGCGCCGTGACCGTTTTATAGCTTCGTTTTATTCCTTTCAGAACCCCAAATTGTAAGCTAAGGGCTTTGAAAACACCTAAGGTATATGGTAACTATTCCAAAACATACGCCTATATTGAAAATATTCTACTAGTAAGGTTCTGTCCTCTCAGAACCCAAAAAATACCAAAATGTATCAATTTTGTTGAAAAATCGCCCAAGACTTTAAAAAACATAGTGGTGATTTCCAATGAAGGATCTTCACAAGCGTGGACCTTCATATAGAACATTTTCTTTGAGAAGGTTCTAAACAATGACCTTTTGTTGAAAATCAGTAATGTCGGTGACTTCATAGGAGGGCTGTTCAAATTCGTGGACCATCATATAGGGGTTTTGGAAATGCATATAGGAATATGGGAGCTGTTTCAAAACATGTGCCCAAATTGAAATAATTTTTTTGTAAGGCTTGTATCCTCTTAGAACCGAAAAATACCAAAATCCGTACAGGACGTTAAAATTATAACTTCATATGGTGATCTTCAAAAGCTTTGAGCTTCATGCAGAAGATTTTCTTTGAGAAGGTTTTAAAAAAGGCCTATATTAACAGTCCAATTACGACCACTTCGGTTTCTACATACCGCTGAGGCTTTGAAAACACCCAATGTAGAGCGGAATCATTATATGGCATCTATTCTGAATCTGAATATTGAAAATATTCGACTTGTAAGGCTTCTATCGCATAGGGAGCCAAAAAACCGTAGTCATGATTTATATGTTAGTCATTATTATTAGAAAATCCATATAGGATCTTAAAAATCCTGCCTAAATAAAATATTTTATTCTCTGATTACCAGAAATTTGAAATTACAGCAACTTCGATTGGAAAAAAAATTAGCTTAAACCTTCAAAACACCGAAAATATGCCGGTCCATCATATAAAGCTATTCCTCAATGTGTTCCGATGTATACCGTTTTCAATATCAACCTGGCTTGATCTGTTTCGAATATAACGATTTATATAATGATTTAAACAGACACCTAGACTCTGATCTAGAATACATAGCCATTATGGGATCTCCCATGAATGGATTTTATAAAAAATACAGATTTCCGAAAAAGGCAGATAATTAAATATTTTCAAATATTCTGAGGCTATTTCTCTAGATGTTCTGATATATCACATTTTTAATATTGAACATACTGATAGTATTTTAGAGTACGTGCAAAATTTAAAATATTTGTTTTAAATATAACGTACTTATGATAATTTCAACAAACACCTAGACCGACATGGCTCAAATAATTCGAGAATATGAACCCGATTTAGTGTAGGTAGGTATTATGGAGTCTTCAACGAATGACAAAATAAATACAGCCTTCATGTTATAGGGAAGGGTATAAACAGCTACGGTTGTTGGACCGTTTAGCTAAAAACTGTTATTTTATAAAAAATATACAGATTTCTAAATAAGCCGAATGCTAATATGATAAGGGAATAATATCAATTATCTACCAAAACGAATTGAAAGTAGCACATCTAATATGGGAAACTCGAAACTTGTCTTTGATGAATAACACAATTAATAAAACCATCACCTTATAGCGTAGGGTATACAAGTCAGTCTTTTGACTTAATTTTATTTAAAATACAAAATTCCGAAAAATTGGAATGATAATATGATAATGGAATAAAACCCTTAATCTATCAAAATGATTTTTTTTTTAATTTTTCAATAATTTGGCCCCTTCATGGGCAAACGACCCCACAGAGACCCCATCAACACTGAAAGGGTTAAGAGCATTCCCATTAAAATATGCAAACACCAAAAACTCCACTTTACATTCTAAATGCTTGTTGCTAATTTATTACCATTATCCTCTTATAGAAGAAATTTGGATCTATTTCAAGCAACTACTAAAAACAAAAAAATGTTTTTCTTGTGGTTTCTCTGACCCCAGGCTCCAATAGTCATGTCGCAGAGATGGCCTTTTTCGGTAGGTTTTTATATTTATTTCAACTTGAAAATATATTTGTTTTTCGTGTTTTATTTTTGTGGTCAAGAAGTGTAAGTCCGTTTTTGTTTTACCATCATCATTTTTTGGCAAACCTACAAAAACGTAATGTAACCCCTTGCCCTTCTGCCTCTTTATGTCTTGCTTTTTATAAAAAAGTCATTGTTTAAAATATTATGCCATAAATATCTTGAGAAAATGGCAAAAGAAACGGAGAACAAAAAACCTCTTTCCTTCCATTTATAAACTCTTTTTCTTTCTTGGCCACAAAGACAGTTACACAAAACAAAAAAGAAATATGTTTTTTTTAATCTTCTTCATATATGGCCACACACATGCCGTTAGCCGTTCTTTGGCAAAAAATACTTACTTGTCCACAACCAATTTGGTCAAGATAATATCACGTTTATAAAACACTGGATTGCCAAATTCATGATCGATGGCTTTGTCCATTAATGGATGTTTACGTATGAAATTGAGCACTAAATCGGGCAGGGCTTGGGTATCTTCAACACATGTACCGGGACGTGGTTCGGGTACTTTGGAATTCAAGACAGGCAACCAGGCGGAATTGGAGGTAGCTTGTTCTTTGAATTTACCTGTAAGAAAAAAAAAACATGCAGACATAAATAACATTAGATTTAAGATAAAGAAAAAAACATTTGTATTAGAAATATTTATGAGTGTATGTATGTGCAGATGTTAAGTGGAATGGGTTAAATTTGCTACAACATATAGAATTATATAAGAGGATAAATTCAATGGGTTTGTAAACTCGATTTGCCCTCCTAAGAATTAGGCAACTTTTTGAATAAATCTCTTTTTTGGAGTAAATATTTTTGATAGTTTCTGCAAAAATATTTTCTAAAAAATAATCTCAATTTATCTCAATAAAATATCTGAGTTTTTTTTTTTTTTGTAAGAAAAATAAATTTAAAAAATCTTTTTTATATCAAAAATTAGACAAAATATCCTTACTTTCAATTATGTAAAATTTTGTTAATACCGATTTTTTACAATTTTTAAATAACTACTTATAAACATGATATATTTTTACCAGGATCTATTTTCGCCCTCCATTTCTGAAATCCTAAGTAGCCTTCTTTCTTTTACCACCTGCAAAATTTCATCCAATTTTTTTCACAAATTTCCCTATAAAACTCTTTCATTAAAATCTATTGCTTCATATAAGCAAGAGATTAAATTTAAACATATTGTTTCAGGTTATAAAAATTATTCATATAGACGAAATTTTACTGCATAGCATTCACAAAAAAATCTCATCCACATGCAGCTACAATTTCGCCACACTCTTGTTAAAATATTATAAATATACACTGTAACATAAACCTTCAAGGGGTTTTGTGAATATAAACGTTTTTTATTTCACATGGTTTTATAAAAAGCGTATATGTGTGTGTAGAGAAACACCTGCAGCACCAGGTTATAATCAGGACATTCCGCTTTATTTTTCTGTGTTACTTCTCAGCATAAAATTTTACGAGACAAGATGAGATTTAACAAAAATATTATAGTTGCTATACATTGCAAGTGGATGCAAATATTTGTACTTGAGCTGGTAAGTGAGTGTGTGTGAAGGTCGTTATTACATCGTAAAAATCATAAAATTTTGTATATAAGTATATTTCTTTTTCTTCATGAGGGAAGAGTGTTTAATATCGTTTAAATGGGAATGATGTGATTTTAATTGAACGCTGATATTTTAGAATGTCAAATAGTTGAAAATAAAAATAAGTTTTTTAAATTTTGGAAACCGTCTAAAAATGAAATTTTGGATTATTGGCATATAATCTTTCGAAATCCTTGCCGAATTTCTTGGAATACACTTTCCAAATTTAATTAACAGTTAAAATTTGTTTTAGAGTAAAAAATGGATATGTTTGGTTTTGTATACCCTCCACAGTGATGTGGACTTTCAAAATGCCTCAAGTCGTTCGTAAGTTTTATGTGGGAGCTATTGTTACAAGTAATAAATAAAGTAGGCTAAGACCTTGAACATATCGAAAAAGATGCGTGGTGATTTCATATGAACATGAATTTTCATTGAAAATGTTCTGTGAAGAAGTTTGTTTTTCAATTTCGAAATGCTAAAATATATTCACTCCGGCTTAGTGTCATTCATCTTATAAAAATAGCTGTGTCTCTATGATATGCAAATGATATTATATTAAAATTCTTCTGTGAATAAGTTGTTCACCCACCAAGAACCCGGAATGACAAAATTCAGCCACTTCTTAATACTAAAATGTAGTCAACTGCGCTCAGGACCAAACCAATAACTTTTAATGGAGTCTATACCCAAAAGTGTACCTATATTTTTTTGGTAGGAAGGGACTGGACCTTAATATGGAGTCTATATCCAAAATTCGAGCTATATTAATTCATAATATCAAATTAGTACCAATTCGGTCATACATCTGGCCCAAACCCCACAAAATACCGAATAATAGGAGGTAACGGTATATAGGGGCTACCCCGAAACATGGGTCAATGTTAATCTGTTTTGTAGAGAATTTTTTCCCTTTGGGAATCCAAAATATAAAAAGACAGCCAATTTGGCTGAAATACTTGTCCAGACTCCCCAAAATTCCGAAATTGATGAGGTACAGTTATGTGGAGATTTTCCTAAAACTTGGTCCAATATTGTAAAATTTTACTCTAATAAGAAGACAGATTTCCCCATGATATTTCAAAATACCAAATTATAGACAATTCTATTGAAGAACTTTCCCAAAAACTCTAAAAATATCGCATTTTGGAGGGGGGTATAGAAAACAAAGCAATATTATGTAATATATGTGCAATATTGTGAGCTCTATCATGATTCAAACAAGCAGTCAGGCGGACATGGCTAAATCTACAAAAAAAAACTTTATTCCGATTGGAAATAAGTATAATGTGTAGAGGGTCGGGCGACTATTTCGACAAATGACAATTTTGTGTATACCCTATCCCTCATGGTAGTTGGCGAATGGTGGATGTGTACGAGATCCAAGTAAAGTAGTTTGTGGAAGTAGCACTTCGAGACAAATCCTCGCCTATTTTTGGGCAAATCTGGTTATGACGCAGACCTTTAAGCTTGATCACCGTATGGCGGTCAATGTTTGGCTAAAATCTTCGGAGAAATTTGAAATCGATAGGTCATCTCACGTATAGGCCTGACTTGGCCCCCAAGGAAAAAAATGGTCAACTTTTAAACCCTGTAGTCTCTGAATCAGACAACTGATTCAGAGAATACAGATTATTCATATAAGTCGGCATATATATATATATATATATTCCCATAGCTTCAATATAAATAACCATCCGAAATTTCTGAAACCCCTAATCGGAGTCGATCATATGAATCATATGAACTAGGATTATTGACTTCGCAAAAAATTAAAAAAATTACGGACCTTTGAACTTTTTTTGGAACCCCGCATTTTTTGACCACAAACTAAGTTAAAAGGATACGGAAGGTCTTCACTGAAATAGCTGCATTCTTACAAAGAAACGTGTCACAATTTGGAAGCGATTAGGTTAGTAGTTTTTGAGTAATCGTGTCCGCCAGTTGTAGAAACACGGTTTCGAGAAAACCCAATTTAAAGTCTGAGAACAACTTTTGCCGTCATTGGACACTAACACAGTAAATTGGCTATATCTTCAAGAGTTGTTTATATTTTTAATGGAATTTTTTAGGGACATTCATGAATTTGTGCAGATTCGAATTAAATTAACGCACAAAATTAAAAATTTTGAAACTGTGGAAGGTGAGTCCGCTTAAGCACTTTATAATAACTAATATAACTTATTTTAAATATACTTAAATTCTTTTCATAAATTGCTGATTTAAAGGGATTTGCTATGGAATTTTTATCAAGAAGCTAAACTTCTTCCTTTATTTATGTACACATGGGAGATCAAATCATTAATTTTACTGTATCTATCATTATACGACTTTATATTGTATATTTCCAAAATTGTACTTCTGCCTCCATTTATTACCACAAATAATTTCTTCATAACATTTATAATTAAAGGTTCTCTCCATCACAAAGAGATAGATTTGTTCCAATAGCCAAATGTTAACAAACGTTTATTTTTCTCTTTTATTTCTATAGGCCAAATGTTTATATATCCTTTGTGTCAAAGCGTTATTTTTTCGTTAAAATCAACACTTTGGCTTTTGGGACGACCTTTGGCCTCGTTTTCCATTAAAAAAAAAAACAAACATATGTATGTATACGTATTCATCAAACAAAGATCTGAGATTTTTTTGGCAACACATTTTTTTATGTCACCTTTCTGTCATTCCCTTTTGTGAATGTCGTCGAAAAACCCCCCAAACCCGTAAAAGAATATCTACAGTATTTATCTTGCAATTGCATGTCGTTTTTAATATTTGTTGGTGTTGTTGTTGTTTTTGTTGTTCTACGTTGTTTTAAATATGTTTCTTGTTTCCTTTGGCTTTTGATTCGCATCCTTTTTTATGATTGCATGCAAATGTGACACGAAATGCATGCTCAAACATGCATACTGTGAAGAAAAAAACTTTTATTTGTTTCGTTTTTTAGTAGTTCAACCTTTGGTAGTGTGCGAGTATAGTTTGATTGTTTGTCTTAAATAATATAGGAAAATATTAAGGTGGGTTATAGGATGGAAAACAAATATTTCAGGGACCTTAAGAGGAAACATATTAAGGCGTGAATTTTTTAAAGAATATTTTTTCAGGTACCATAACAAAGGCGTGGATTTTTTAAAGAATAGTTTTGCAGGGACCATCAAAAGACGTGGATTTTTTAAAGAATATTTTTTCAGGAACATCAAAAGGCGTGGATTTTTTAAAGAATATTTTTTCAGAGACCATCAAAAGGCTTGGATTTTTTAAAGAATATTTTTTTGAGAACCATAACAAAGGCGTGGATTTTTTAAAGAAAAAATGTTCAGGTATCATCAAAAGGCGTGATTTTTTAAAGAAAAAATGTTCAGGTATCATCAAAAGGCGTGATTTTTTAAAGAATAGTTTTTCAGGAACCATAACAAAGGCGTGGATTTTTCAAAGAATATTTTTTCAGGGACCATGACAAAGGCGTGGATTTTTTAAATAATTTTTTTCCAAGACTAACAAAGGCGTGGATTTTTCAAAGAATAATTTTTCAGGGACCATAACAAAGGCGTGGATTTTTTAAAGAATATTTTTCCAAGAACCATAACAAAGGCGTGGATTTTTTAAAGAATATTTTTCAGGGACCATAAAAAGGCGTGGTTTAAAAAATAGAGTTTTTTTCAGAGACCGTCAGGAAAGGTCGATTTTTCAGAGACCGTCAGTAAAGGTCGATTTTTCAGAGACCGTCAGTAAAGGTCGATTATTCAGAGACCGTCAGTAAAGGTCGATTTTTCAGAGACCGTCAGTAAAGGTCGATTTTTCAGAGACAGTCAGTAAAGGTCGATTTTTCAGAGACAGTCAGTAAAAGTCGATTTTTCAGAGACCGTCAGTAAAGGTCGACTATTCAGAGACCGTCAGTAAAGGTCGATTTTTCAGAGACCGTCAGTAAAGGTCGATTTTTCAAAGAATAATTTTGCAAAGACTATCAATAGGAATGGATATTTATTGAACACTTTCAGAGGCCATCAATAGATGTGGATTTTAGAGAATATTTTTCAGATTTTAATTTATTTAATGATTCTTTCTCAGAGGCCATCAAAATGCGAAGATTATTTAAATATTTTTTTCAGCGTTCTTTACACGGCGTGTATTTTTTAAAGAATAATTTTTAGAGACCATAACAAGGCGTGGATTTTTTAAAGATTTCTTCTGGAATCAAATCAAGTCGTGTATTTAAAAAATTTTTTTCAGATGTCTTTAAAAGGAGTCGATATTTTATAGATTTTGTATACCCTTCACCACACTGTGGTACAGGGTATTATGTCTTTGTGCATATGTTTGTAACATGCAACAATAATCGAGATAAACCAATGGTTCCTTTCGAGAATATGCATAGAATCACTTTCTGAGTCGATTTATGCATGTCCGTCCGTCCATCCGTCTGTTGGTGTTAAATTGTAAACAAAGTAAAGGTCGCATTTGTGATCCGAATTGGATGAAATTTGGGAAAAATCGGTTCG
>NW_026880256.1:0-29463 GCF_032173495.1 Musca vetustissima
TCCTGATTTTACCATGGGGTTTTTCATGGTTATCTTCGGTACCGAATAAGAACCTCTACGAACTGTAAATTTAGAGCAAAGGTCACATTGGTTATTCTTAGAGGTATTAAATTGTTTACGCTCAAATTAAAAGATGTGAAATCTCAAACAAACGCAGATGGTCTCCAGAATGTGTTAGATTAGTTCTACTCATGGGGATCAATTGCGATGATTATATGATTCGAAAATAAATGTTATCCTGAACCCAAGTTCATCAGTTACCAGCATCATGTGCTGGATCGCGTTCAATTTTCTGGAAAACACCAGAGGCTATAAAGCTCCTTCCTGCACCCCATGACAATAAAAGTTTTAGATCGCTGATTAAGGCATAATCCGTTAATCCATTGACCCTGGTTCCCAAGATTCAAACATTGTACATTATTCCATTTTTGCCAATCAAATCTGATAAATAGGCATTTTTCTTCGAGTGTGCGTTTTTCCCCTATCATACCAGCCGAACTCATTTGTCAGTGCCAACGGCGAAAATTCAATAATATTTCTGTGGCAAGTCTCTTCTCGATAAACTTACATGGCAATTCAGAAGATCAATCGATAAATATGCAGACAGGTGGAAAAGCATAATTGTAACTGACTCAACATGGACGAGCGGCAATCAAAAAAGAAGTAACATCAACGCCGTTATCCTGCAGCGCCGACATCGGTCGGCATACGTATATGACGGATGGTGCGGTTCGAATTTAGCTTTAACACTCCCGAAAAAGGAACTAAAAAACAAGCTGATCATTCCAACGATGATGATGACTGACATTGAAATTTCAGTTAGATTCAACCTTTAAATGTGGCACGTACGAAAATGTTGAATGCACTAACGTTTTGTTCGGCGACCATTCATCCTTCTACCAGATGCCTGCAAACGAAATCCAGAAATCCATTCACAAAGACGGGAGTGCACATAACGTTACGTTGCGTTATTAAGTTGTTAAAATATTTTGACTTGTTTCCTGTTTTCATGTATTGTTGCTGTTGTTGTTGTTTTTCTCATGTCAAAATATCGATAACAGGCCGAGTTATGCTTTCGAACGTAATAAACAATGATGAATTGTTTATTGTTGTAGAAAGCAAGTTGTATTGCTAGTTAAGAAGGGATCAACACATTTGCACGTTTCGAACACCATTCCGGGTTGAAGATGGATTTCACAGTTTTTAACGATTATGACAGTGATAATGTCGAACATTAATGTCAACATTATCGAACGAACGTTGTACTACATCTCTTACGAGGAATTTTCAATTTGTTGTAATATGCGAACAAATTTAATGGAAATGTATATATACGAAATAAAGGAAATTAAATATTTTATTCGGAATTTTGTTCCCATTCAGGGGGCGAAATAACAAAGCACTTTTTCTCTCCGATTGAGACATGTCCAAAACGTGGGGTATTAACGCTTCAACAGCATCTTCTGGCCACGTATGCGATTTACGAAGATTTCAAATTGGCCGTAATTTAATATATCGGATTCTCAAGGGATTTCAAATCTCCCTACTAAAACTTATCAACATTCGTCGGAGCTGTGCCCATAATAATACCACTTGTTTTATATTGCAATATTTTGGTTCATTTTTAGTATAGATCCAATATGCCGGTAGTCCTTTTTCTACCTCCTCATACCATAGTATGAATGGTATATTGCAGTGATTGACTGACTCATCGATTCATCAACGCCCAGACGAAACTTCTGAAGCTAAAATCTTAAAATTTGGGATGTAGATCACTCTTAGTCCGAAGGTTATATGACACCTAGGCTAGGTTTTTGGAAATACTATAACGGCATGAAAATACTAAATACGCTACCATTTAGAGTTGTATAGTTCCGGAACGAACTAGTTCAAAGTAACTATTCTCAACCAGGAACGATACAGCAACGTACACGGGATTTCATTTCGGGGGGGCCCGGTAGTACAAAATGAAAAAAGTCGCTGTTGCAAACATAAATTTACTGTGAAAAAATTCATTTCGGGCCCGGGCCGCCCCCCTGCGTACGTCCCTGGAACGATAGAAACTAGTTAAGGGTATTTTGTTCACTTAGTTCCCTTTGCTGCTGTCGTTCCTTCTTACTTTCCTTCAGCTGGTTCCTTTTGTTCACTCGTTCCACTTTGCTCTCGTTTACCTAGTACCTTTTTTCTCCGTCGCTCTTTTTTTTGTTCTTGTTCTTCCCGTAATGTTTGCTCTCGTTCTTTATATCGTTTCAATATTCCGTATAATAATTGAACGTTGTAGAACAATCAAGAAGAAGCATGAACGACAGTATTGGCCGAACGAACAATTGTGTACCATGGAATGAGTGAACTAAAGGGAACTAAAGGATCGACCCAGTTCCTTTTGCGGAGCAGATCTTGTTCTTCCCGTAATGTTTGCTCTCGTTCTTTATATCGTTTCAATATTCCGTATAATAATTGAACGTTGTAGAACAATCAAGAAGAAGCATGAACGACAGTATTGGCCGAACGAACAATTGTGTACCATGGAATGAGTGAACTAAAGGGAACTAAAGGATCGACCCAGTTCCTTTTGCGGAGCAGATCGGAAAATATCGTACCGCTCAAGAAACTAGTTTACCCAACTCTACTACCATTTTTTATTTGGCGAAATTGGTAGACCCCTGGAATAAGGGTCACTGATGGAGAGTAGGATCGATGTTCGAAAGGATTTTTTGGGGGGAAATTCAATATATATCTGTCCGAAAATATTAAAATGTACTAAATTTGGTGGAATGTCGTGCCATGTGAACGGATAAAGCTAAAAACTTTAAATTTGGAATGCGAATCAAAGTGAAAAGTAGGGTAGATTTAATGAGGTATTTGGCGAAACTGGTACCCCTAGAACTCTGGAATGATGGCCACTGATGGGGAGTAGGATCGATGTTCGAAAGGATTTTTTTTTGTGGAAATTCGAAGTATATCTATCCGAAAAGTATTAAAATGTGCTAAATTTGGTGGAATTTCGTTGCATGTGACCGGATAAATCTAAAAACTTTAAATTTGGAATGCAAATCAAGGTTGAGAAGTACCGTCGATATAAGGATGTAGTATTTGAAGTGTGTACTCATGTATACGAATTGTACTTTGGGGTAATGGAATCTGAAATTAACAATGGATTGAGGATTGAGATATATAGGTAGTATTGGTAAATTGTACTAATGTGTACGACAAGTACTAAATAGTACTATATTTGGTACAATTTGGATTTGGGTGAACCGATAGAGCTGAAACACAGAAATTTGAATGTAAGATTACTACTGCATTGTAGAATTGATGTATGTAGGTAGGATTTGAAATTCATACATATGTGTACTAAATGGTACTAAATTTGGTACAATTTTAATTTTTGGTGAACTGATAGAGCGGGATTTCTGAAATTTGTAGTTTGGATCATTATTGAGGTATGTAGGAAGTTTTTTTTAATTTCTATTAATGAGTACTAAATGGTACTAAGTTTGGAAGAATCGATAGGGCTGGAAATCCCTAAATTGGGAAATAAGATTTCTTTTTGATTGTATAATGTAGGTAGTAATGGAAATTTGATCATATATATGTGTATTAAGTGTTACTAAATTTTGATGTAGGTGATCCGATTGAGCCGGAATCCTTAAAGCTGAAATAAGGATTACTCTTGGAGTGTATGATTGGGGTACGAAATTTTGTATAATTTGAATTTGGGTTAACCAATGGGGCTGGAATCCTGAAATTGGGAAATAATATTTATTTTGAATTGTATATAGTATTGGAAATTTGAACTTATGTCTATTGATATAATTTGGATTTAGGTGACCCGATAGAGCAGGAGTCCTTTAATCTGGAATTAACATTACTGTTGTACTGTAGGATTGGGGGTACAAAATTTGGTATAGTTTATATGGTGACCGATGTACTAAATGGTACTTCATTTGGTAAAAATTGGATTTGGATGAACCTATAGAACTCGAATCATGAAATTTGGCAAAAAGTACTACAAGAATACAAAAGGTAAATAAAGTGGTACCAAAATTTGTATAGAACTATATATCTTTTGGGGTCAGAAATGTTGCGTAGTGTTGAGATATAGAGATAGTTTTGGAAATATGTACTATACGAGAACAAATGTACTGAATTGTACTTAAATTTTAATTATGATCGATATTGGTGTGTAGGTTGATTAGCTTTTCTGACATATGCAGTTTTTTGCGAAAACAATATGATAAGAAAACTTCGCCGCAGTATAATATAGTTCCACGTGGCTGCGGAAACGTCATTGAAAACATTCTGGCCCACCGACATAGCCAGGGGGGAGGGCCTGTATTTGCAATTTCTACTTTCAATGTACTTTTGACCGCAGTTTTATTGGGCGGATTTGAACACGACTGGTCTCAGTAGATTCAGCACGTAAAAAAACTAAAATCACGCAGGGTTCAACCCAATATATAGGTTTTTTATAAAAATGTTCTTGAGATATACATCAATCGAAGTGATATCACGAGTCCTACGATCCTATAATAAGTTTAGGGCTTCAACTAGCTCGTCCGAAAACAGGGAAATTTCGGCTTCAAAATGTCAGCATCCGGCTTAGTTGATTGTGGTGGAAATATCGAAAAATCATACATTAGAACTATATTCCCAAGATGGTGTTCTTCAATTCAGTCGTTGAGCAGAAGTCTGTAAATGGTGTATTTTAGTCATAAATTAGCAAAGGACAAAAAAAAATTTGGCTTCAGCATATTTTTACCCGTTCTTACACCCTCCATCGTTGTATGTTTATTTTTTCAAAATAATCGTTTCTGACCCCATGAAGTATATATATTCTTGATCAGTGTAAAATTCTAAGACGATCTACCATGTCCATCAGTCTGTTGTAATCACTCTTTTGGTTCTCAGTGGGCCACCCCCCGAAGTGAAATCCTGGCTACGTCCCACAGTGTCACGACCGCGCTCAAAAATGGTCAAAACCAAGTACCTCGGAGGACAATTTTTTTTTTTTTGATGAGGTATAATAGAAATCACTCCAATTATGTCGAGTAGTTTTGTCTCTACAAAGGTTCAAATCTGATAATTATTTATAAACTGATTTTTTACCATATTTTCGAAAAATGGGTGTGTTTTTCTGATGCTCAAATATTTGAATATTCAAATTAACGGTTATTATAAAAGTGTTTTTTGTTTTTTGGTTGCTGTGGGTGTTAAAAACTAGGATTCGCTGTAGTTTGTATGTATATAGATATCATATGGTGTATACAGTGTCCAGTGTAGTACTTAGTTCATCAAATTTGTAAAACAAATTTTGAAATTAGTGGAGCAGAAAAAAAGTTTAAAAAAGTTTAGCTCTAATTTTTTTTTTTATTTGTTTGAGTGGTGAAAAGTGTGTCATTTAAGGAATAACAAAAATTAGCTGCGGAGACCTGCGCTCCTAACAGTTATTTAAGTTTTTTGGTGACCACCTTATAAAAAATGGCATATTCATAAAATAGTTAGAAGCGAATTGTCCAATATGTTATGTATAAAATTAAATAAGTTATTTAGGGCCAAATAGGAAGGACACGATGGATTCAGAACATAGTAATCATACAATATTTTGCATAAAATTTGCTATTACGTTGTAAAAACGTTGTTCGATGCGGAGATATGGGAGAATTGGTTTTAAAATATAGCTTTTAAACAAATTTTCAGTCAATTTGAAGATTATACTTATTTTTCAGATCGTTTGAGACATAATCTTATAATCTAAATTTAGAGGTCGCACATGAATTACCTTTGTGGAAAGTTCATACAGAAAAACATTATTTCTTGACATAGGATATGCAACGTGCAGTACAATACCTTTTGAGCGACTTTTACAAGATGCAAACATGCCACAAAATAATTATTAGCAGCCCGAACATGTGTTAAAGTCGAGTCAAATAGGGATATTATTTAGTATTTTATATCACAATCCGACCTTGTAATATCCTTAAACAGCCCTAAATCGTACATTTGGGAAGACAATATTTTATATATATATATATATATATATATATATATATCTGATATGTGTTTTGAAATTTTTGTGAATGATAAAAAAGTAATTTATTAATATCCAAAGTATATCAAATATTTTATTATAATAAAAACAACAAAAATAAAACTACTATACTTAATTTAGCTGCATTTAATGATTTTATAGTACAGAAAGTTACTTTTTTTAGGGACTTTTGGTATGGTAGGTACCTCTTATATGGACCAACAACTAAATTGCAACACCTATTACTGTCTTCGTCCAAATTACATCAAATGTTGAAAAAATCGGATTTTTCAAGACCCTTTGTATGGGAGGTACATCAAATCTTGGTCCGATCTACCCAGTTTTTGGTCAGTTGCTTTGTAGGCCTAACTAAATGTAAATTGAATTTAATTGAATATTAAAGATTTTATAGGCCAAAAAGGGTGACATTCTCAAGACCCATTATATGGTATACCAAATCTTGGTCCGACCTATCCAATTTTTTGTCAGTTGCTCTTTAGGCCAATAATAAGCACATGTAACAAAATTTCAATAACTTAGGATAACCCCTTCTATTTTTGGCCGCTCGCGACATAGTGCGTCCCTGTTCTAGCCCGGCCGAACTTAACGTCATTTTACTTGTTAATACCATCTATTTTGTATACTTTTATATAATAACTTAACATTTATTTTTTTCTCTCTTTTTTCATGTACCCATCATATTTTGCCGGATGTAAACATTATGAATTGTAACCTATTATTCCGGATATCTATTTGGGTGCTTTTCAACATTTTTACAATGGCTGACTGACTATTGTCCAATGACATACTATTTATGCTAAATGTCGTAAAATGCAATATGGTCATGGATTTCGTTGCTGCACATTCCATTTCAATATCTTGACACAATGATGAATGATCTTTGCTTGGTTATGCTCAACGACAACTGGATACTTCTAATGACAATGGAATGTGGATACATTTCCTTTCTTCTTCATGTGGGATATACGAAAAATATGAATGAAATTTTTACTTTGTCATCGGTGCACAAACAACATACCACACAAAACAATGGTACAATTTCCACACAATGTACATGCTGACAAATCAACCAACCACAACAACAGGGCGTAAGTATTCCAATTTCTTTCCATTTTCCCTTTTCAAGATATAAATCGCTTCTAATTAAGAACTCATTAGTGTCGTTAGCCAACTATTTGAAGTAGTGTTTATCTCACTCTCTCCTTCCCATTTGCTCTCTTTATAAAAATATTTTTCATTTTATTTCCCTACTTTTCTAAAACCCTCCTCTTTAAAACCCAAAAATAATTGTTCGGGCGTATACATCACTCAGTCTCGATTTGGAAACATTTTCAGATCACTGATGCGAATCGTCGACTGTCAAATTGTCAGAATAAAAACAAATATAAACAATGAGTGAAAGAAAGAGAGGCAGAGAGGGAGCGCGCAAAAAAAAGAAATGTATCATTTGCGGTGTGCCGCTCCAAAGGAAATTATTAAATGACACACAGCCACAAACAAAGTGGGCGTGAAACTGCTGACAGTTAAAAACACATTTAATTTTTACACTCTCTTCTTAACATTTCCAAACGAGCTTCAATTTATCAACAAACCAACAACCTGAACAACAATTAAATAAATACGAGTAAACATTTAAAGGCCATAAATGAATGGACAAACGGCGGAGGAATTCCTGAACTGGACTAAATGAATGAAAAACGACGTTTGCATTTTATAAAAAAAAACAGGAGCAGGCAGACTTAAGGATCAGCTGTCATAAAATGATTAATGACCGGCGCGTTCTTAGTTATTGAAACTGGATATAGGCATAAATGCCTGGACATGAATCGGGAGAAGGAAATGAAGTGGATTTGTGTATCCTGTACAATCAAGTTATAAGAATATTTTTAAATGATTTTAATCCTAAAGTTTTGAAATTTCTCACTTATATTCCCGGTAAAACGGTGACCTCATATTCCCATTATCGGGATCGGGAAAATTTTTATCAGGAACACTTTGTGCCAAATTACAGGTATTTCCATTGTAAAATGAGGATAATAGATAATACGTAAAAAATACCCTAATTCGTAAGGTAAGGCTATATGGGGCTACATCAAAACATAGACTCGGAATCCTTATTTTCCATACCCGAACAAATAATATATGAGCCAGATTTTAGCAGCCTACGTCACTTTGAATCGGGAATAGGGTGTAAGATGTTATATTAGCCATTCCATATAGTAAATACCCGCACATGGGTATTTACCCGGTATTAAATGGTAATTACCATCTCTATCTTTAGTAAGATAGCCCCCATATAAAAATGTCGATATTTTGGGGAGTTTGGGCAAGTTTAACAACCATAAAGTTATTTTTGAGGCCAATTCCGAAGAAGAACGCTATAGTATCAAATGCATATTTGCCGCACAGTCGATGTCTTCTGCTACTTACCGATAGACATCTATAGATTATATGTTCAATTGTTTCCAGCTCTTTCTCATCCTCGCATAAACGGCAGTATCCAGGCCAGATAGTTTTTGAAATCGTACATCCGCTGACCATCACCATTCTAAGGAATCGTTAATGGTTACTGCAGCTGAATATAGCAGACGAATGTTTGCGATCTTACATTTCTTGGTGAGGAGTTGCATTTCTGTCTGCTTGTGGTTTACCCCAAGACCTTTGGCCTGGGCCCATTTAGACAGATTTGATTAGGCCCCTGCACTATACCGGAAACAACCGGTCTACTACTAGGACAAAATCATCGACATAGACTAAAACCCCTATCCTAAGATGTTTTAATATCACCTGTAATATATCACCAGAACCCACAGTAGAGGACTGAGAACTTCCCCTTGTGATGTTCCTCTGTTGAAAGATTTTCTCACGGAACTCTCCAGGGCATTCTATCAATCCATTCTGTTAAGAGAGAGGAGACCCCTATACATTCGAGAGCAGAATGGATAGCTTCCAGCTTCACATTATTGAAAGCTCCTTCAGTAACGAGGAACGCAGCCAATGTGTAACGGGGATTTGGGATTTACTAATCTTGTTCAAATTTACGGTATTCCTAATTTCGAGGACTGGTAACGTTTCCAGTTTCTTCAGTCGAAAGGAAGAAACACTAATCGGTCTATAGTCCTTATGGAGCATGTGACTCGGTTTTCGGTATGAAGGCCACAGTTATCTCTTTCCATAGGCTTGGTATTTACAACAAAAACAGACAAGCCCTAAGAAACTCCTGTAGTGTGGTCATCATCTTGCCCAGAGGATTTGTAGGGTTGAAATCAGTCTATAGTCCTTATGCAGCTTGTGACTCGGCTTTCCGTATGAAGGCAACAGTTATCTCTTTCCATAGGCTTGGTATTTACAACAAAAACAGACAAGCCCTAAGAAACTCCTGTAGTGTGGCCACCATCTTGCCCAGAGCATTTGTAGGGTTGAAAGCTATTTATTGTCCATACTTTTGGGTATCGTATCCATAGTTTTGGATATCGCATCTTATATCAGCTTCTCCTCCACCTCCTTAGTCCGAACCGACATGTATGTTGCACATCGTTATTTTCATCTATGCAAATATGGAAGTGGGTCGATGATAAAAGATCAATAATCTCTGGTCCGGAGACTAATTCGCTGAATACTACCTATCGATTTGGAATCTTATTTCACAGAGTAATATCTTAAAGCAACCTCAAAACCTATGTTTAGCCTTCTGGATTTCACATTGGTGCCTATTGAATTATTCACTGTAAACGTCCCAATTTGTACTAAGATTCGTCATAATAGCTTTTCTGCTCAGAGACTTTCGCAAGTAAGTCTCTTAGACTGTAATTTTCTCCCAGTGTATGGTGAAGGACAAGAACCCTTTTAGCACCTAACAGTTTTCTCGACATCCTCAACCGTTCTGAGATTATTATAAGCAACGAATGGGATGCTGTTTTGGCTTAAACTTATTCGTCTTCCGAGTGTTCCTATAAGGTTTATGTTTTACTCTAGAGTTGAGAATCTGGGATAGTATCATCCTATGGTCCAGATACCGCACAGTTCCTTGATGTGAATGTGAGTGATGTCGATGACTTCGCCTCTTACTCTATTTACCAAAGTCGCTGTGTTGCCCTTATTTTAAGAATATATCTAAGTATAAAATCGAATATGGACTCAACCCATGGATTGGTGTCCCTGCTTCCAAAGTGAAAAGGGTGGGTAATGCATTACACACAAAAGACCAGTATCTAAGCTTGAACTAATATTGAGCATCTTCTTTGCGCATTTAAAATTCAAAATATCTATGGGTTGCTGAATGCGGCTAAGAGCATTAAAAGTACCAAAAAAGGTACGGTGGAGGCTGTGTCGAAACACAGCTACAAAGACTTAGTTCTTCTAAAAGCCATAAATGCCAAAATAGAAACAATTCGACCTAAAATGAGACTGCACCTTTGTAACAAATTTGCTGCTAAGATATATAGGAACTATGTCAAAATATGTAGTAATATCGAAAAATGTCTGCAAATATCTTACTCCACATTTTGAATATGTTCTCGTAACTTCAAAAAATTTTAGTAATTTTAAAGCCTTTGTTAGAAAATGTATATTGCCTAATATATACTATAGAAAAATTTTCGCACATATGCCTCACTAAATACCTCTCCATAACACTTTAACGCTCATGATGATAACACATTGCCGGTGATTAATTTGGCCAAAAAGTATAAACGGTGGTAAAAATAAAACAATCCCCACACAATATTTCGCAGCAGCAGCAACAACAAACAAAACAAAAAGACAAGCATCTGCTGAATTGTAATATTTCCAACTTGTTGCACAAACCATGCCGTTGCGGGATATACGGCAATTGCAACACCGCCACAATACAATGCAACGCAACAGTGGCAGTGGCAACAAAACTTGATGCGTGTTCATTATCGAATAAATATCAAATTTCGATCAAAACAAGAATATCACCTTCAGGCGGGGGAAAACTGCCCGACTGACGACTGGCTAACTGGTTGGTTTTTAGTCGGTCCGCTTCCCTGGGTACCCAATGAATAATTGGTCTTTTGCATTTGATGTTCCGGGAAATAAAGTGACTATCATCACTACACCTAATAACCAACCTACAACGTTTTATTGTTATTGCAATCTTTCTTTGGCCAAAATTATGGGGTTATGAAATTGGAATGATATATTGGTTTTATGTTTAGTCAGAGGATATTTATTTTCTGATAGGCTAAAAAGGGGAGTTTTTGTCAATTAAATTTGATCGCATAGGTGGAATTGAATACATGTTTTTTATTAATTTCTGTATTTTTCACATAACAATAGTAAAGGTGTGAAATATCCCTTCATTTCTTCTGGTATTTTTTTTCTTTCTTAAAAAAATACACAGAAAAAATCGTGTTCAGAAAGTGTTGTCATTGTCGTGATTTCTGCATTTATGTATTGTATTTAGCATTTATATCGAAACAATTTGGAAAATACATATGCGAATTTTACACCAATGGAGAGGTGATGGAGTGAGCGGAAAGTCGGCGATTGTTAGCAACAAAAACAGTAATCAAATAGAGGGCGATAGCAAAACACAGTGAATGGTGGTTTGTTTCTTGGGAGGAATACATTTGTTGTCAAAAAAAGAAGAGAACATTATGGAAATAGTGGTAAAGTAGAGCGAAATAGGAAAATAGTTCTGATATTAATGAAATTTTTTACTTTTGAAAAAAGTTTTTCCAACTAAGATCCAAGGTTTAAAGATCTTAGGCGCAGTTCGCAATCGAATTGACTTTTGTGTGTAAATTGGGATTCTCAATGGATAATAAATTGGGATTCTTCATGGATAAACCAGTGAGCGGAACAGTATAGTCGTACGGGGCCGACCATACGATACCCTACACAACTACAACGGAGTTTTAACTTTCTAAAGAAGTTTATTCCGAGCCTGGGAAATATTTCGTGACATTTGCACCATCTTGCCCTATTAGAGGTCAACAGCACATCTTCCATACACTGACACATTTTCCGAATATACTAATATTCTGTACAGCCCTTCTTATTACTTAAAATAAAATTAAGTTTTCGGTACACTTCATCCCAAAATTATTATATAATCATCACCGAAAATTACAAGCGCTGTCCTTGACCATAACTGGAAAAACAAGATAATGTTTCACAGTTAATGCTCCCCATACAAAAGTTCGGACCTCTGAACATTAATGAATGTCCTGTATGCATTTTCCAACCAAAGTAAATTTACAGTGGGTAAATACCCTACTCGTACTCATATAACGTTTTCGACGATTTTAGGAATTTCGGCAATTTTGGTCCTAGCAGGATTTTTCAGTAGCAGTGGGTGTATTTTTTATCTAGTCTTCTCATCGGGTACAGAACTTCCGAAAAAAATGCAACACAGTTCAATGTCTCCAATCATCCGGAGTTCCTGTAAATATAGGATTTTCAAATTAATTGTCCTCCCCGCAGAAAGGTTTTAATATAGATTCAAAGGATCTCGGAGAAATAGGAAAATTAATAATAAGTCATTAGCTGCCAAGTCAGGGTTGTACGACGAATGACCCATCAAGTCCATGTTTTGGTCGGTAAAAAAATCGCTGATTAGAGCCGATGTATCAGAGCATCTATTTTTCTCGCCTGGATTTTGCTCGTCTTCGAAGTCCCATATGATCGATCGATTGCTGTTTCGTTTCGGGCTCATACCCATAAAAACTTGATAAGCACCGGGCTCGTATTTTAAAAATATTCATTGTAAAATTCGATTCCAGGCTTTTTTGAACGATTGTCAAATCCCAAGGATGTCTCTATGTCACATAATGACCTGCCATTAACGACCTGCCATGTAGTGCGCAAAAAGTTTTTTCTTCAAGCCAAAATATCGATTCAATTTATTATACATAACTATCCTTGATATTCTATTGAATCGGACGACTTGGCTGTTATATAAGAATTATAACCCTTAATGGATAAAAAATATTTGTTATAACATGGTACTTTATAGGTTCTCAGTTATTTTTTTAACTATATACCCTTATTGAGTAACCCTTTAGCAGTTTAGGAAAACTTTTCATTTTAAATTTGCATTTTATTTTATTTTTAGCATATAAAAATGAAACTTGCTGACAAACTGTTTGGAATTCTGTTCGACCACAACCAGTCGACGATCACACAATTCCATTGCATTAGTGTGTGTTGTGTGATAGCATTTTCCCGTCCCCCCAAAAAATAACCACAGAAAAAAACTAAGAAAACAACCAAAAAGATATCACATATCCCTAATTATCATATTTAGCACACTAAATGCAATTTATGTACACTACCTTCCCATGTTTCTTATCAGGCAAGGACATTTAAAATTTCTTCTTTTCTGGTAAATTTTTAAAATTCAAGACGAGAAAGAACATCGACAGCAGTAGCAACCGCACAAACAGCTGCCACTGATAACCCCTACTGGTGTAATAACACTCTTGCCACCACTCTTCAATTGTGGGCTGGTACGAGTGCGCGTTTGTACTTGTTATTAACGCTCTTGCACTAACGAGCTGCATTAGCAGCTAATTACAAAGTGATCGCAATTGCAGAATGCCAATAAAACAAAAACATGAGTCGTCCTGGTAATGAGCTAAGGACTACATGTCCAGGGATCACAAATGATAAGGTTGGCCTACTTGTTGTGTCCTACCTTAAATCCACTTCACCTGCAGCTATGGATATTCGCTGAAAAAACGAAAAAACAACAACAAAATGAGTACAGAAGGCGTCGCGCTTTATCGAAGCTAACTGAATATAAATGCATTGCAATGAAATGCCCAATTACTCTCCAAAAAATTATTGCCAGCAAATTATGTATTATCTGCTATTTAACTTGTTATTAGTTTTTTCCTATAATTTTTATCAGAGGGTAGATTTAAGATCGGACATACATATGTACGTACATATTTTTTGAAATATTATATTACAACTAGTTTCCGTTAATTATTTTAATATTAATTAATTTTTTTCTGTTTCTGTTTTCTTTTTATTTTCATGTGATGCCCTGTAATAATTTCCAACAGTATGTAAGTATAACATTTTGATCTTGATAATGATATATACATATATTTTTTGAATAAGTCAATATTTATAAATAAGGACTTTTCTTTAATCACAAAAAAGAACAAGAACAAATTTTCTTCTCTTTTAAATCTTCAAATATAGATCTGTAAAGTTACAATCCTTAACAAGACTTCATTTACCAGCCCATTGGAAACCTTAAAAATTTCAAATCGAGAATGGGGGATTCTCTTTATTAAAAAAAAACCTTTAAGAATTCGTTCAAAACAAAAAAGGAGTAGTACGTTTTATGGAGGCTATGTCAAAATATGATCTTATATTGAAGAATTTAACCCATCAAGACCCCGAAATACGAAACAACCTAAGAGTAGAAATATTCTTCTGGGACCATCAGCATACGGAAAATAAGGCGGTGTCTTTATATGGATTACATGGTGCTGTGTTGTTTACAGTGACTTGAAAAACCAATATCTCAAAAAATGGAATTAATTCGTTTATCTATAAAACTGTGTAAACCTGATATAGTTATAGTTATACTGGCAGATACATGCAATGAATATATAGTAAACATACCAAAAAGTGGGCATATACCGATAATTCTCTGGAGGGACCAGAAAAACCGACAAAAATTTAGTATTTGGTCCATTTCATCCCCTAAATATTATCAGATTTTCCCCAAAAACAATAGGGGTCTTAATTGGCCAGAACCCATCCTACATGCAAAATTTCGTGAAGATTGGTCCATATCTGCGGCCTGTATCGTGTTTACAAATTATAATGGACAGACGGACGGACGGACACACATGTCTAGATCGACTCAGCTAGTCGAGATATAACGATCGGTATACTTAAAGGTGGGTCTAGGGCCAATATTTCGCGGCGTTACAAACTTTTGGGGCTGCACAAAGCTATAATACCCTGACAACATAATTGTGTAGGGTATAAAAAGGGGGTTATATGGGGACTACCCCTAAAAAGGGGTGAATATTAATAATTTTTGGTGGGGAGATTTGTTACCATATCGTCATAGAATTTTACGCTGATCAAGAATATATATACTTTATAGGGTCGGAAATGTTTATTTCGATGAGTTACAAACGGAAAAACAAAATTAATATACCCCCCATACTATGGTGGAGGGTATAAAAATGGGTGAAAATGTGTTGAAGCCAACGAGTTTTTTGTGTTCCTTCCTGATTTGTGGCTAAACTACACAACGCACGCACGTGTGATCAGTGACTAAGTTGCAGAATATCCCATGGACAATATGGTTCTAATGTATGATTTTTCAATATAATCACTGCATCCACCCAAAATGCATGCTGACATTTTGAAGCCGGATTTTCGGTTTTTTTTTAATTTTTCTTATAATTAAGACGCGCATCCAGATAATGGACTTAACTAATTATAGGATTGTAGAACTCGTGATTTTGCTTCGTTTAGTGTGTATCTCATGATTGTGCTCATCGTAGATTCTTTGCAATTGGGCACCAAAGACGAAAATTTGGTACGTAATTTTTTTAAAAAACCTATTTTTTGAGTCTAAATTTAAGAAGGTCCATTTAAATGCCATTGAACCCCGAGTGATTTTAGTTTTTTTACGTGCCGAATCTAATGAGCCCAGCCATATTCGGTTCCGCCTAATAAAACGGCGGATATACGTACCTTGAATGTAGGAAAAACTGCAAGAACTTATTTTGACTAGTTCGCGTATATAATCGCTTTTTTCTTCGAATTGATTTTACCTACATTCATGCTTGTATTATCAAATTCGCGAATCTGTATGAAAATATGCCAATAAATACATCGATACGCGAATAATATACGTATTTTATACAAAATCGATATTGGAGGCACATCCGCGGTTCTTAACCGATCCTTTTAAAATAGTCGTCCTTTTGTATATTTTCATAGGAGATTACTGAAATCGGATGCGCATAAAAATCGTATGCACGTTGCGCCATTTTTAGGGTTTTTGCATAGTAAAGTGCATAGAGCGGCACACCTTGTCCGCTTAATGAAACCTCGAAAAATGCATAATTATTGGAAGAGATTTATTCGGTTTATACGAAAATCACATGCGTACCAACTGATTTCCTCATGATCTGGGGCTGGAAATTAATTTTTGGGGTGAAAGCCCTTGTCTATTACATTTAGAACCCAGAAGGATAAATTCCCCATATGTCGAGTTTTTGATTAATGGTGTTACGATTTTTTGCAGGTAGCTCTAAGATTTTTGAAGAAAAAAGTTAATGTTTGCCCTTATTTTTGAGATTATCAGTCAAATTGTATTAGGAATATTATCGTAAAACATATCCTACATCTATCGCGAGTCCTTATGCGTCTTTTCCGTCCATATTTTCTTTGATGGCATACCAACAGCTCCTCTGAGGCTCTACTCCAGAAGATTCAAATTTTGTTATTCTACACAAAAATGAAAAATATATATTTTTTTTTAATCCATGCCTTTTTGGTAGGCTTTTAAAAATATTTTATTAGAAAAATCCACGCCTTATTGGTAGGCTTTAAAAAATATTCTTCAAAAAAAATCCACACCTTGTTGGTAGGCTATAAACATATTTTTTTAATCCAAACATTCAAGTTTATTCTATTATCAGACCCATTTCTCTGAGTAAATTTATAGAGCGACCAGAAAACATACAAAAAAGTTATTGGACCATTACATACCCGATCTTTACCAAAATAGGGATCATCTTTGACCAGAAACCGTCGCACATGCAAAATTTCATGACGATTGGTCCATAACTGTGGCTTTATAGTGTTTGCAAATTAGAATGGGCAGACAGACGGACAGACATGTCCAGATCGACTCAGCTAGTCGAGATATGACGATCGAAATACTAAAAGGTGGGTCCAATATTTCGCGATATTCGTAGATGTTCATCGTCCTTTTTCACTTTAACCCGATTCTTGCTCAGAAAACCAGCAAAAAATCATGGCGCCTTTCTTCAAAAACTTATGTTATTGAGAATTTGTCCGTCTATGTTCATAATTATCTAGCTAAGGGCTTTCATTCCAGTAAGTGATTTTCCACCCAAAATTACAAATTAATTTAAAATTTAAATTTTCACCAAGAGTAGGGTATATAAATTTTTACAGAAAAATAGGACAAAAGAAACGTAATGGAAATCGCCACAGTGGCGCATATTTTATGTTTGAAAAGCTTGTAAAACAACAAAACACGATTGTTGAACATAAATGCGACAAAATTTGCAGCAGTTTGTCATTTTTTGGTTTTCAAAAGCAGTTTTTTGCTATTGTGTTCACAGGAGAACACTTCTTTCAACAAAACAGGAAGAGTTTAAAAAAAAAAAAACCCCAAAACAATGCTGGGGAGAAATTGTGGCAAATATAAATGTGACACCTTTTTTACTACGGCAACAACAGTGAATACAAATATGAAAGCACAAAAAAACAAAACCACAAAAAGAATATTTGGTCAGATAGCCGTGTTATTTGTTTATTTTCTCTATTTTTGTTTCTTCTTTTTTTGAAGTGTACAACCAGACAGTCAGATGTTTGTGTACCATTACACCCCCACCTTTGTGTCATTTGTTTCCGCAGAACAGGATAACAATTGCTGTTATCCCTCCACACACAGTAAACAAATAATACAACAACAACAATAGAAATAAACAACTCTTTTGTAGATTAAATACAAAATTGTTTGTTGTCTTCTCCTTTGGGAATGAACAGACAGACGGAAAGATCTGCTCGTTCCAGGTTTGTAGTTTTCACCAAGAAGAACAGCTCACACAAATATTGGCAATACCAAATAACGAAGAACAATGGCTTTGCGTTTTTTTTCTGCAAACACTTGACAACATAAATCACTTTTGGGGCTGTGAATGTCTGTTGGGGCTGTTGTCGGTACCATTATCTCATAAATACATCAACACCATCATCAACATCAATATATTGCACATGCCACCGCCGTCTCGCATATTTGCTGGGATTTGTTACTTATTTGTTTATCGCGTACCTTTTTTAGAACGGCTGCGATGGAATATGTTCGGAGAAGGCCCAGTCCACACTCACATATGTATGTTTTTAGCTACAAGAGAGCCGCCATCACCGCCTTCTCGCTGCCAGCCAACCAGCCATTTGTGCTGTCCTCCTTTTTCAAGATCTCCACCCATTGTCAAGATGAAGAACAAGAAGCGGTAGTTAAACAAGATGTTTTGTAAAGAATTCGCACATGATCATGTCATGTTGAACAATTGCAATTATGATCGAATCGTCTGACGCCTGGGTGTTTGCGTTTATGTTTGTGCTTTGTCGTTTTGTTGGTTCGTTCGATGAACATTTTTCCTCTAAATATCACTTTGTTGGCACTCATGTGACTTATCACTTTGGTTCATCTTCTTAGACAGATTCATCGTCACCATCATTGTTTTGGTTTCTTTTTAGTGTCAAGTGTTGACAAGTTTCTGTCGTAATTCGATTTAATGATGGTTGTAGGCGCCTTATCTCGTAGCCGAGGATTGTTTGCGAAGGACTAGCAAGAAAAAAGTGTGTTGCACTTTTCGAAGTGTCTCTATAGAATCAGCGAATATCGAACGGAAGATATAAAATATTTTCATTTCGATGTTGCCGATCTGAAATTTTGGCGACTTCCAAACGGCTGGCAAATGAACGTGCATTATTTGAAGACTTAAAGGATAAGACAACTAATTGACATAATTTTGTTATTGTTGCTTTGTACACAGAAAAGCAATTTATGCATATTTTCATAATTTATGTTTTCCATATTGTTCCTAGAATTGGAGTAAAAATTCTCATAACCATAAAAAGCCACTATTTTTTCCAAACCATGTAAACATCTCGTTAATATCAAAACTATTTTCATACTTTTTCGCTCTACCTTACCACAATTATATCATCTCTCCCACTCTTAACAACAACAAAAGTGTTCCTCCATAGAAAACACACTACCATTCATTGTTCCAGCGTTGTCCGTTTTTTTCTAACCCAAATTAAGATATGTTATCCCCAAAAAATTTAATAATCCCCAATCAAATCATATGTTAATTTGTACATGTTTTGTATTGAAATTTTTACCAATGGACGAGAAGCATATTTGATAATAGTACTGCCAGTCCTTTAACTGGGTTGGGCCCAGCAGCACCTTGAAGTTCATAAACTTCTTGAATTATTTTTTCCAATAATTCTCTCCGTTTCACATTCGCTCGTTTTTTATTTATTTGCAGTTTTCAAAATTAAACTAAATTTCGGATTTTCAACTGAATTGCAGTATATTTGTTATGAAAACGGTTTATCAATTTTTAAAAAGCTCGTATTGTAAATACTTAAAACATATCCCATGTTCGATGATGGTATCGAAAATGTAATCCCCAAAAAGTCCTCAGATCCCCAGGCCAAAAATCTAATCTCTATTTCCAAACAAAAATCCCCAATGAGGGGATAAATGCCCTAAACTGATAAAACTGCATTGTTCGGTTGTGTTTTGTTTTGATGTCATTCTCTCATGTTCGCAGGGTGCGCAAAAATTCGGTCGCGAATGAATTAAAATACATTCTTTCCGTTTTGCGCTTATTTTACGAATAAATTTTTTGGCGATAAATCCTTTACCAAACGAGCATTCGCCCAAGAATGTTCGCACACGCATATCAAACAAGTGAGAGCAAACAACAGCGAACGTTCGTTTCGTTTGTTGGTTGAAATTCTTTCTGACATTCTCTCACGAATAAAAACAAACATTGCCGAATTCTCGCGAATGCTCAAAACAGCAACAACAATAACAACAAACGTTCGTGTACTCAATAGTTGTTGAACATATGTTTTGTTATTCCACACACTTTCTGCTACACACACATTCATTCGTTGTGTGTGTTTACTTTTTTTTTGGATATTTTAGTTTGTTGTTGTTTTTAACAATGCCCGCGAGCATTCGCGAACATTTGCTTTTTGAGGTTTTCAAAAGATTGTTCTTCAGTAACAAATGCTCGCGAACGAACGAATCGACGACGCTTGCTGCGAAATTTTATCGTTGGTGAATTTCTCGTACAATCCGAACATTCGCGAGAGATTGCAAATGGTTGTTCATTCATTGTAACGTTATCATTCGCGATAAATTGAAAATATTCGATTTCCCTTTCAGTGTCACAAAAATTGTTTGTCGGAATAAAAATCTAAAATTTTGTACTTAAAATCATATGAAGGCACAGAGTTTAGAAATCGGTTCAAAATTAGATATAGCTCCCATAGCGTTTCGTCCGATTTTATGTAAATGGTGCACCAACCTTCCAATATTTGTCCGATTGGGATACAATTTTGTATAGCGAATATAATTGAGTCGAGAATGAGGTGTGTTAAGCTCGGTTCATATTTAGATATAGGTCTTATATATTTTCGTCCGATTTTATATAAATGGTGCACCGAAGAGCCTTTTGGATTTACACGAAATTTGGCAGAGGGTATTAAATTGAGTTTAGAGTGATGTGTATGAAAGTTGCAATAAAAAGTATGCAAATGTTTCTCAATAAGGTCCATGTTTACATATAGCTTCCATATATAATTTTTCTCGATGGTGCACCAAAGAATCCAAGTCTGTACGTTTGACGTGCAATTTTTCATAGATTTCAGAATGGTATGTGTATGGGATTTTGTTTAATTGGTTCAAATTTAATTTCGCCCGATCTGTTCTATCTATAGGATATTGTACATATTTTTATCTATTGTATGTACCCAAAGTGGTGAAGGGTATCATATTTTGAGCTTTCCTTACTGGTTTTTTCTGTGTAGTTGTCTTCCGAAAAGAAAAGTCTTTCTTTTAGATAACTGGTTCTGGTACGAACTAGGATTATTTAAATCGCCGAAAAATTAGACAAATGGCGGACCTATGAAATTTGATGTTTGGAAAAAAGAAAGATCCTGACCGATTACATTTGTCCTAGTTTATACCATAGCTATGTATGTACAGAATAACGGCTAACACAATAAATGGAATATATCTTCACGAGTTTTTTAGATGTTCACTTGAAATTTTACAAGGACATTGTAGAATTAGTGTTAGTTCCAATTATATCAAAAAATTCAATTTTTGCAAAGAAAGTATTACCGATTTTATAAATATTTATCCATATATGTGTGTGCATGTTATTAAAAAAAAACACTAAACTAAAACTACGCCTACAGCCAAACTGCGACTGATTTCAATTAAAATTGCAAAAAAAATACGTTGTGTTCATGCTGTTGCAAAAATGTATATTTGCATTTTAGTCAATTAATTATTTTTAATTGTTTTAAGTGTTTTACACTTCATCATGGCTGTTGTTATTCCATTTTTGCATTTCTTGGTCCAAGAGAAAATAGTTTTCCGGTTCAGCGAGAGAAAAAATAAAACGTTTGCATTCAATCAGACATATTGGGCTGTGCGCATTAGCTTCGGGGCTATTAAAAAGCGTTTTTGGAAAGAGAGTTCGCATGCCGTGTCTACTTGGGCGTGTGTGTGTGGCTCTGTCTTTATGTGCAAACGATAAAGATCAATACAAGTGCGCTGCAAAGATGAATGTTTTCACATATCGATCATGTTAACTTAATTGTTTTTCAACACAGGAGCAGCAGCGGCTGTAAGATTTTTCTTGTCGGTCGGTCCGTCGGTTGCATGTTGTTTAGCAACAAAAATTGAATGTAATTTTGTATGATATGGTTGGTTGGATTTTAGGCGTTGCTTGCAACATATATTGTACACAAGTAGGTAAATTTACATTTCATTGGTTATGCGAGATGGCTTTACAAGAAAGAAAAAAAAAAACACACACACACACCAGATTGCTGAAAGCAATAGAAATTTTTATTATAATGAACTTTGGACTTTGCAACTAGTGTAAACACAATATTCTCACTTTCGTTGCAGTTTTCTTATGTTGCAAATTTCATAAAATGGGGGATCAAAATCCCTCCAATGTTAGAATTAAAGAGAGAATGAGCGACTTTCTTAAAATTGATAATGATGATCGCATTTGTGGTGTGTGGGCGTAATAAGTGAGTTGTTTGAAGATTAGATTGCGAAGTGTACTAAATGCTCTATGCCAAATACAATTTGGAGTTGAATTTTATTTCTGCTTTTATTTATATATTTTACCAAACTGCTCATTCAATTAACCCAAGGTGATGGACGGTTAAAATTTGGATATACACTGATGGCTAAAAATAAATCAACTACAATTGCATGGTTAATAAATTCCGCATAACTTTTTCAAAAATAAAGATATTGTGTTGGCTTTTTTAGTTTTTAATCGGGTACAGTATTCACTTTTAAAAAACCGAAGCCAAATTAATGCAAAATGAATTATGAAATAAATAATTATTTATGGATAAAGGTATTGCCTCAATATTTGCTTGGACGAAACTAAAGCAACTGTACAGTACAAACAGATGATCTCTAAAATGTTAGTTATTTTTACTGTTATTATTACTTTGTTTTGGTTTCTACACCTATTTCGATTCTTATAGATAATTATACCCTACACAACTATGTTGTCAGGGTATTATAGGTCCTAGACCCACTTTTAAGTATACCGATCTAGCTGAGTCGATCTAGACATGTGTGTCCGTCCGTCCGTCCATTATAATTTATAAACACGAAACAGGCCACAGTTATGGACCAATCTTCACGAAATTTTGCATGTAGGATGAGTTCTGCCCAATGAAGACCCCTATTGTTTTTGGAAAGGATCGGTTAATATTTAGGTGATGAAATGGACCAAAAACTTTATTTTTGTCGGTTTTACTGGTCGCTCCAGAGGCCGCAATTATGACCCAAACACCGTGAATTTTTGCAAGGAGAAGGGGATCGGGCCAAAGAATAAGTATGCCTGTTTTGATAAAGATCGGTGAATATTTAGCGGGTCAAATGGACCCTGACTTTAGAGTGAAAATTGACAAAATTTGTATTCATTGGGTATATTTTTGCACCTGAAGGTCCTAGACCCGAGAAGTTGATAGTATGTTCAAGAGGAGTGGTTGACCTTTAAATTGATACCAATTATATTGTCGTATGTACTCGGATGCGGGACTTACACATAAATATTTACAGATGCTTACGTATTCATATATTATTTAGTAACCCATTACCACACTAGAGGGCGGAAATATAGGGCTGATCGCTTTGAAATTTTCCATGAGGTTCAAGTTATGGTCACCGATAACGCCTATAATTTTCGGTGATGATCAGATAATAATTTTGGGATGAAGTGGACCGAAAATTTATTTTTTTTATGTTTTTTACGAGTCGATCTATAGGCCAAAATTGAAAGTCGAACATCACAACACAATCCACGGTGAAGGAAGTCTGGACAAGTGATTAGAAGGGCTGTACTGAATATTTGTAATATTTGTTGACCTCTAGTCGGTCAAGAAGGTGCAAACATCGCGAAATATTGCCCATGCTCAGAATATAGAACCACAGAAAGTTATATTTTCGTGGAAGTTGTGTAGGGTATCATATGGTCGGCCCCATCCGACTATACTGCTCCGCTCACTGGTTTCTAAATTATTTTTTTACAATAACATGTGCCTGGTTTTCAATTTTGAATTACTGCAAAAAAAACAGCAAGGAAAGTAGTAAAGTCTGACTGGGCCGACTATAAGATACCCTTCGCCACTTTGGGTATATTCGAAGGAACATTGACATGAAATTGAACGAACTTAAATATGAACTTCAATCCCAACACAAGCCATTCTGCTATCAATCAGGTACCCATATATAATTTGGTGTACAATAAACATGAATAAGTCGAAATTATATATGAAAGCTAAGCTATATCTAAATCTGAATCGACTTACTTATATATAGGGTCTTTGGTGTTCCATTAACATAAAATCGGACGAAAATATGTATGGAAACTATATCTAAATCTGAACCACTTTTCACAAAACTTAACATACGTAATTCTAGACTCAATTCAGTACACTATACTAAATTTCGCGCAAATCGAAAAATATATAGAGACTTTGATGCACCATTTACATAAAATCGGATGAAAATATATATGGGAGCTATGTCTATATCTGAACCGATTTTCATGAAACTTAGCACACATCATTCTGTGCCAAATTCAATGCCCTATGCAAAATTTCGTGCAAATCGAAAGATATATAGGGACTTTGGTGCACCATTTACATAAAATCGGACGAAACTATATATGGGAGCTATATCTAAATCTGAACCGATTTCCACGAAACTCAGCACATCTCATTCCAGACTCAATTGAGTGCGCTATGCCAAATTTCGTGCAAATCGAAAGATATATAGGGACCTCGGTACACCATCTAAATCTGAACCGATTTTTTCCAATTTCAATAGGGTTCGTCCTTGGGCCAAATAAGTGAGCTGTGCCAAATTTCATCCAAACCGGATCATAAATGCGACCTGTACTTTGTTTACAATTTAACATCTACAGGACGGACGGACATGCATAAATCGACTCAGAAAGTGATTCTATGCATATTCTCAAAAGGAACCATGTGTCTATCTCGTTTCCTTTTACCTGTTACAAACATATGCACAAAGACATAATACCCTGTACCACAGTGTGGTGAAGGGTATAATAATAAAAGATGCCTCGAAACAAATACAGTACTCCGATAAAACAGTGACTGTGAAAATAATTCATCACAGAATATGATTTTAGAAAAATATACAATGAATGGATCTGTGATGTCTCGAATTATAAGTTGATTTTAACAATTATATCAGATTGTACTGATCAACAAATTGTCATAGCGGTAAAAATACCCATTTAAGAGTTCAACGGAATTTGTGAGACGGTTATCGTTGGATATAATCTGGAGATCAATGGTAGCAGGCAGAAAGTTTTTTTTTTTTAATTTCTGAAAAGAATCGGAAAGCCAGATTGCCTTTCGCAAATGTTCATACTAATTGGATTCCGACTCAGTGGAGAAATATTGTGATCTCGGATGAATTAAAGTGAAATATTGAAGACTCAGACATGGCTCATGCCACAGTTTTGCAAGGGCATGAAGGTGGGTCAATAATGGTATTGGTCTATTTTTGTTTTTATGGAGTTCGTAAGTAAAGTCTGACTGGGCCGACTATAAGATACCCTTCGCCACTTTGGGTATATTCGAAGGAACATTGACATGAAATTGAACGAACTTAAATATGAACTTCAATCCCAACACAAGCCATTCTGCTATCAATCAGGTACCCATATATAATTTGGTGTACAATAAACATGAATAAGTCGAAATTATATATGAAAGCTAAGCTATATCTAAATCTGAATCGACTTACTTATATATAGGGTCTTTGGTGTTCCATTAACATAAAATCGGACGAAAATATGTATGGAAACTATATCTAAATCTGAACCACTTTTCACAAAACTTAACATACGTAATTCTAGACTCAATTCAGTACACTATACTAAATTTCGCGCAAATCGAAAAATATATAGAGACTTTGATGCACCATTTACATAAAATCGGATGAAAATATATATGGGAGCTATGTCTATATCTGAACCGATTTTCATGAAACTTAGCACACATCATTCTGTGCCAAATTCAATGCCCTATGCAAAATTTCGTGCAAATCGAAAGATATATAGGGACTTTGGTGCACCATTTACATAAAATCGGACGAAACTATATATGGGAGCTATATCTAAATCTGAACCGATTTCCACGAAACTCAGCACATCTCATTCCAGACTCAATTGAGTGCGCTATGCCAAATTTCGTGCAAATCGAAAGATATATAGGGACCTCGGTACACCATCTAAATCTGAACCGATTTTTTCCAATTTCAATAGGGTTCGTCCTTGGGCCAAATAAGTGAGCTGTGCCAAATTTCATCCAAACCGGATCATAAATGCGACCTGTACTTTGTTTACAATTTAACATCTACAGGACGGACGGACATGCATAAATCGACTCAGAAAGTGATTCTATGCATATTCTCAAAAGGAACCATGTGTCTATCTCGTTTCCTTTTACCTGTTACAAACATATGCACAAAGACATAATACCCTGTACCACAGTGTGGTGAAGGGTATAATAATAAAAGATGCCTCGAAACAAATACAGTACTCCGATAAAACAGTGACTGTGAAAATAATTCATCACAGAATATGATTTTAGAAAAATATACAATGAATGGATCTGTGATGTCTCGAATTATAAGTTGATTTTAACAATTATATCAGATTGTACTGATCAACAAATTGTCATAGCGGTAAAAATACCCATTTAAGAGTTCAACGGAATTTGTGAGACGGTTATCGTTGGATATAATCTGGAGATCAATGGTAGCAGGCAGAAAGTTTTTTTTTTTTAATTTCTGAAAAGAATCGGAAAGCCAGATTGCCTTTCGCAAATGTTCATACTAATTGGATTCCGACTCAGTGGAGAAATATTGTGATCTCGGATGAATTAAAGTGAAATATTGAAGACTCAGACATGGCTCATGCCACAGTTTTGCAAGGGCATGAAGGTGGGTCAATAATGGTATTGGTCTATTTTTGTTTTTATGGAGTTCGACATATTTACGAGATTTATGAAGTAATGTATCAGATTGTTTACACAAATGTGTTGGAAAACGCTTTGGTTCCCATCGCTGAAGAAAATATACCCCTTGTATGGGTGTTTCAGCTTGATAATAACCTCCAAACGTATACCAAAATATGTCAAAGATTGGTTGCGGGAGTCAAAAATTAGGGTTTAATAATGGGCAACACAATCATCCGATCTTTACTCTATAGATTGTTTTTTTTTGGAGTACCATAGATAACAAAATCAAAAGAGTTTTACAGACAAACAGACATAACCTCTTCCCAAAGGTTCAGTATGCAAGGGATAGTATACCCAAGGATTAAATTGAGCATTTTATTGACTCAATGCCTCGTGGGTATGCTGCCGTAATGAAAAATAATGATTATGCTGTCGATTACTAGCAAATTTTGTTTATTTATAAGAAATTTCGTGTATCAAGCTTTTTTTAAATCGGTCGGTATTTAGGTATAGCTCCCACTTTATTTTCGTTCGATTGGTGCACCAAATACCTCACGTTAGCCCGACTGTCAGAAAATTTAAAAAATTTAATCTAATTAAGTCCGATATGGTTCGCAATATGGGTATATATCGGTCCACGTTTTGGTATAGCCCTCATACATCGTTGCCCTCCTATTTTTGATATGTTGGTGATTTTGGGCACGTCTTTCAATAGAATGGACTGGATATCAAATCTAGCAATATTGGTCCATTTTTTCAGATAGCCAGCCCCCAAATTTTGGCACCTCACGAATACATACAAAAGTTTCAATCAATTTTGAAGTATTTTGGTTGCCATCATCATCGAATACAAGCTTTAGCCTTTCAGCAAAGTGGTTTTAAATAATCTTCAAACCAATAGAATCTTAATATTGGCTACATTAGGAAATTTCTCAAACCTAACTTATATCTGCAAATATTAGAAGGAGAAAAAAACTATTTTTCACTACTGCCATTGTCCTTTTTTGAATTTGTCTCAAAAGTCTTATTTGCCAACATATCTGTCCCACGATTTTATATCAGTGTTGTTGTTGTCCTTACTTCAGCTTCGTTGTGATCATATTTATGCAAATATTTTGCTTGTAGACTGCTGTGTTTGGCCGTTCCCAAATGTTAAAATTTCCCCTAAATCCCAGTTGACTGTTTTTTTTTCTTTTTCCTCCCAGTTTTTCTGCTAAAAAAAGAGATACTTATCAAGATTTTGCAATCTTTGCTATCAGCTGGATAAACTGAACCGAAACAAAAAAAACCCTCTCCATACTTGGATATCATACGCAAACGCATTCCAGCATTGTCGTCGAAATACCATACCCCAGCCAGATATGGCTAACGGCAGCCCAGCCGTTCCAGCAGCCCAAATGTCCATGCCGTACACTTTGCCTAAAATTCAGTTCATCTGGTTTTTTTTTTCATCCAGAAACGAAATCAGATGAGAAGATTTATAACGATTTTGTTTTTCAAAGTAGAAGCATCGCCAGCACCAGCAGCAAAGGGAGGAGAAAGACCAACAACAACAACAACAAAACTGTGGCATACTTTTCAAACAATTTCATTTTATCTGCTGTGCAACTGCTTGAGCCAGCAGTAGCCTAGCAAAATCTTTTCCTAAGACTCCCTTTGCGGGATGGTGTTAATACATATCACCACGCCACACCACAAGCACTTAACTTTCCATATCAATACGAATTGTGGCCAATTCACATTGTATCGACACACAAAACAAACCAAAGGTTTCACAAAAATATTTCTATGGCATTTTTTTCGATGATCACGAACAAAAATATTTCAAGTATTGGCGTGAAATAAGAGGGACAAAAACATTTTTTGATCTTTGATTTTTTTCTTTAATACAAAATATTTATTTTGGAAAAATTGAGGGAGGCGGAGGACGTGAGAATTTTTATATGGGAGCTGTGTTAGAAGACCAAATTGAGTCCGAACTTACCGATAAAAGGTCTGCAATAAGAATAGGATCTAAAGAAATTGGATATTTATAGAATAGAGGAAAATAGTGGTATATTTGCAGTTATTCATAAAATAAATGGACAAATGGTTCTAATCTTAGAATACCTACAGCAAATGTCTATATCGGTCAGGACATTTATTTGGGGCCTATATCATTAAAAATAGGCTGCCATTAGATTTTGGTATCCTCTGAGAGAAATCTAACATAAGTAAAAACGTCATTAACTTTTTATATTCTCCACCATAAGCTGGGCATTCAAAATACCTAAAATCCATATTTTATGATCTTTTTTTATTATTAGGAATAGTTGGCACCCGCTGAGAACCTAAAATATATAATTTATACCAATACCAAAATTTTGGAGGTACTGTTATATGGAGGCTAACCAAAAAAGTGGTCAAATATTGATAAATTTTGAGGCCCTCTCGTGATTTCAACATCCGGTCAGACAGACATGACTAAATCGACATAGAATTTTATCGCAATAAAATTCTGTACCTTGAGGGGTGTCCGGTGAATATTTCGAGGTGTTGCAAACTACAGAAATTCTACTAAAACCATCAGCACATCGAACATGTAGAGGGTTCTTTATAGGAAGGATATGTCAAAATACCTACATATAGCTAGTATTTGTCAAAACAAAGAAATGTAAAAATCTGGAAATCCAAATTACAGCCTTCAGCTGGAAAATAACCACAAAAGTACATAAATTCGGACGGGATCTATGCCAGAAAAAAATATTGTATCTATGCCAGAAAAAGTTGACGAAAACTGAAAATTTTCTGCAAAGAAGATTCTAATCCATCAAGAATCCGTAGCGCTATATTATAACCACTTCGGTTTGAAAATGAGC
>NW_026880257.1:0-29889 GCF_032173495.1 Musca vetustissima
GTGGGAGTGTAGGATTAGTGTATGTAGAAAATTTTGGAAATTAGTACTACAGTGTACTAAATTTGGTACAATTTGAATTGTGGGTGAACCGATAGAGATGGAATCCTGAAACATGGATTTAGGATAACTGTGGGGGTGTAGAATTGGGATTTGTAGGAAGTTTTGGAAATTGGTACTACTGGGTACTAAATTTGTATTGTCGGTGAACTGATAGAGTTAGAATAATTGGTACAATTTGGATTGTGGGTGGACAGATAGAGTTGGAAATCTTGAAACTTGGATTTTGATCACTGAAGGGGTGAAGGTTTGGGGTATGTAGGAAGTTTTAGAAATTGGTACTACTGTGTACTAAATTTGGTACAATTTGAATTGTGGGTGAACGCATGGAATTGTAATCCAGAAACTTGGATTTAGGATCACTGTGGGCAGTAGGATTGTGGTATGTAGGAAGTTTTGGAAGTTCGTACTACTGTGTACTAAATTTGGTACAATTTGAATTGTGGGTGAACCGATAGAGTTGGAATTCTGAAACTTGGATTTGGGATCACTGTGGGGGTGTAGGGTTGGGGTATGAACGAGTTTTAGAAATTTGTACTAATTGTACTAAATTTGGAACAATATTGTGGTTGAAGCGATAGAGTTGGAATCTCGAAACTTGCATTTAGGATCACTGCGATGATGTAGGATTGGGGTATGAAGGAAGTTTTGTTGGATGGTAAATTTGGTAAATTATGAAATTTGGTACTAAATGGTACATTAATTTAATTTATGGTCTATATTAATGTGTGGACTGTTTTTTTAACATATGCAGTTTTCTGCGAAAATAAAATAATATGTTAATACATGTTTAAATATTTCCTACATTCGCTAACGAAGTTGCGGGCATATGCCAGTTTACAATATTTTTTCAAGGTCCAACACAAGGCGCGGATTTATGAAAATATTTTTTCAAGTACCACCACAAGGCGTGAATTTTTTAAAGAATATTTTTTTAAGAACCACCACAAGGCGTGGATATTTTTAAAAAATATTTTTTTAAGGGCCACAACAAGGCGTGGATTTTTTAAAGTATATTTTTTTAAGGAGGTCGACCATAAGGCTTGGATTTTTTAAAGAGTATTTATTCAAGGAGGTCGACCATAAGGCTTGGATTTTTTAAAGAGTATTTATTCAAGGAGGTAGACCATATGCTGTGGATTTTTTAAAGCAAAGTTTTTTAATAGATCCACAATGGAGATCCACCACTAGGTGTGGATTTTTTAAAGAAATTTTTTTCAAGGAGGTCGATCACAAGGCGTGGATTTTTTAAATAAATTTTTCAAGGTGGTCGATCACAAGGCGTGGATTTTTTAAAGAATATTTTTTCAAGGTGGTCGATCACAAGGCGTGGATTTTTTAAAGAATATTTTTTAAAGGTGGTCGATCACAAGGCGTGGATTTTTTAAAGAATATTTTTTCAAGGTGGTCGATCACAAGGCGTGGATTTTTTAAAGAATATTTTTTCAAGGTGGTCGATCACAAGGCGTGGATTTTTTAAAGAATATTTTTTCAAGGTGGTCGATCACAAGGCGTGGATTTTTTAAAGAATATTTTTTCAAGGTGGTCGATCACAAGGCGTGGATTTTTTAAAGAATATTTTTTCAAGGTGGTCGATCACAAGGCGTGGATTTTTTAAAGAATATTTTTTCAAGGTGGTCGATCACAAGGCGTGGATTTTTTAAAGAATATTTTTTCAAGGTGGTCGATCACAAGGCGTGGATTTTTTAAAGAATATTTTTTCAAGGTGGTCGATCACAAGGCGTGGATTTTTTAAAGAATATTTTTTCAAGGTGGTCGATCACAAGGCGTGGATTTTTTAAAGAATATTTTTTCAAGGTGGTCGATCACAAGGCGTGGATTTTTTAAAGAATATTTTTTCAAGGTGGTCGATCACAAGGCGTGGATTTTTTAAAGAATATTTTTTCAAGGTGGTCGATCACAAGGCGTGGATTTTTTAAAGAATATTTTTTCAAGGTGGTCGATCACAAGGCGTGGATTTTTTAAAGAATATTTTTTCAAGGTGGTCGATCACAAGGCGTGGATTTTTTAAAGAATATTTTTTCAAGGTGGTCGATCACAAGGCGTGGATTTTTTAAAGAATATTTTTTCAAGGTGGTCGATCACAAGGCGTGGATTTTTTAAAGAATATTTTTTCAAGGTGGTCGATCACAAGGCGTGGATTTTTTAAAGAATATTTTTTCAAGGTGGTCGATCACAAGGCGTGGATTTTTTAAAGAATATTTTTTCAAGGTGGTCGATCACAAGGCGTGGATTTTTTAAAGAATATTTTTTCAAGGTGGTCGATCACAAGGCGTGGATTTTTTAAAGAATATTTTTTCAAGGTGGTCGATCACAAGGCGTGGATTTTTTAAAGAATATTTTTTCAAGGTGGTCGATCACAAGGCGTGGATTTTTTAAATAATATTTTTTCAAGGTGGTCGATCACAAGGCGTGGATTTTTTAAAGAATATTTTTTCAAGGTGGTCGATCACAAGGCGTGGATTTTTTAAAGAATATTTTTTCAAGGTGGTCGATCACAAGGCGTGGATTTTTTAAAGAATATTTTTTCAAGGTGGTCGATCACAAGGCGTGGATTTTTTAAAGAATATTTTTTCAAGGTGGTCGATCACAAGGCGTGGATTTTTTAAAGAATATTTTTTCAAGGTGGTCGATCACAAGGCGTGGATTTTTTAAAGAATATTTTTTCAAGGTGGTCGATCACAAGGCGTGGATTTTTTAAAGAATATTTTTTCAAGGTGGTCGATCACAAGGCGTGGATTTTTTAAAGAATATTTTTTCAAGGTGGTCGATCACAAGGCGTGGATTTTTTAAAGAATATTTTTTCAAGGTGGTCGATCACAAGGCGTGGATTTTTTAAAGAATATTTTTTCAAGGTGGTCGATCACAAGGCGTGGATTTTTTAAAGAATATTTTTTCAAGGTGGTCGATCACAAGGCGTGGATTTTTTAAAGAATATTTTTTCAAGGTGGTCGATCACAAGGCGTGGATTTTTTAAAGAATATTTTTTCAAGGTGGTCGATCACAAGGCGTGGATTTTTTAAAGAATATTTTTTCAAGGTGGTCGATCACAAGGCGTGGATTTTTTAAAGAATATTTTTTCAAGGTGGTCGATCACAAGGCGTGGATTTTTTAAAGAATATTTTTTCAAGGTGGTCGATCACAAGGCGTGGATTTTTTAAAGAATATTTTTTCAAGGTGGTCGATCACAAGGCGTGGATTTTTTAAAGAATATTTTTTCAAGGTGGTCGATCACAAGGCGTGGATTTTTTAAAGAATATTTTTTCAAGGTGGTCGATCACAAGGCGTGGATTTTTTAAAGAATATTTTTTCAAGGTGGTCGATCACAAGGCGTGGATTTTTTAAAGAATATTTTTTCAAGGTGGTCGATCACAAGGCGTGGATTTTTTAAAGAATATTTTTTCAAGGTGGTCGATCACAAGGCGTGGATTTTTTAAAGAATATTTTTTCAAGGTGGTCGATCACAAGGCGTGGATTTTTTAAAGAATATTTTTTCAAGGTGGTCGATCACAAGGCGTGGATTTTTTAAAGAATATTTTTTCAAGGTGGTCGATCACAAGGCGTGGATTTTTTAAAGAATATTTTTTCAAGGTGGTCGATCACAAGGCGTGGATTTTTTAAAGAATATTTTTTCAAGGTGGTCGATCACAAGGCGTGGATTTTTTAAAGAATATTTTTTCAAGGTGGTCGATCACAAGGCGTGGATTTTTTAAAGAATATTTTTTCAAGGTGGTCGATCACAAGGCGTGGATTTTTTAAAGAATATTTTTTCAAGGTGGTCGATCACAAGGCGTGGATTTTTTAAAGAATATTTTTTCAAGGTGGTCGATCACAAGGCGTGGATTTTTTAAAGAATATTTTTTCAAGGTGGTCGATCACAAGGCGTGGATTTTTTAAAGAATATTTTTTCAAGGTGGTCGATCACAAGGCGTGGATTTTTTAAAGAATATTTTTTCAAGGTGGTCGATCACAAGGCGTGGATTTTTTAAAGAATATTTTTTCAAGGTGGTCGATCACAAGGCGTGGATTTTTTAAAGAATATTTTTTCAAGGTGGTCGATCACAAGGCGTGGATTTTTTAAAGAATATTTTTTCAAGGTGGTCGATCACAAGGCGTGGATTTTTTAAAGAATATTTTTTCAAGGTGGTCGATCACAAGGCGTGGATTTTTTAAAGAATATTTTTTCAAGGTGGTCGATCACAAGGCGTGGATTTTTTAAAGAATATTTTTTCAAGGTGGTCGATCACAAGGCGTGGATTTTTTAAAGAATATTTTTTCAAGGTGGTCGATCACAAGGCGTGGATTTTTTAAAGAATATTTTTTCAAGGTGGTCGATCACAAGGCGTGGATTTTTTAAAGAATATTTTTTCAAGGTGGTCGATCACAAGGCGTGGATTTTTTAAAGAATATTTTTTCAAGGTGGTCGATCACAAGGCGTGGATTTTTTAAAGAATATTTTTTCAAGGTGGTCGATCACAAGGCGTGGATTTTTTAAAGAATATTTTTTCAAGGTGGTCGATCACAAGGCGTGGATTTTTTAAAGAATATTTTTTCAAGGTGGTCGATCACAAGGCGTGGATTTTTTAAAGAATATTTTTTCAAGGTGGTCGATCACAAGGCGTGGATTTTTTAAAGAATATTTTTTCAAGGTGGTCGATCACAAGGCGTGGATTTTTTAAACAATATTTTTTCAAGGCGTGGATTTTTTAAAGAATATTTTTTCAAGGCGTGGATTTTTTAAAGAATATTTTTTCAAGGCGTGGATTTTTTAAAGAATATTTTTTCAAGGCGTGGATTTTTTAAAGAATATTTTTTCAAGGCGTGGATTTTTTAAAGAATATTTTTTCAAGGCGTGGATTTTTTAAAGAATATTTTTTCAAGGCGTGGATTTTTTAAAGAATATTTTTTCAAGGCGTGGATTTTTTAAAGAATATTTTTTCAAGGCGTGGATTTTTTAAAGAATATTTTTTCAAGGCGTGGATTTTTTAAAGAATATTTTTTCAAGGCGTGGATTTTTTAAAGAATATTTTTTCAAGGAGGTCGACTATAAGGCGTGTATTTTTTATTTAATTTAAAGAATATTTTTTCAAGGAGGTCGACTATAAGGCGTGGATATTTTAAAGAATATTTTTTCAAGGAGGTCGACTATAAGGCGTGTATTTATACCCTACACAACTATGTTGTCAGGGTATTATAGCTTTGTGCAGCCCCAAATGTTTGTAACGAGGCGAAATATTGGTCCTAGACCCACCTTTAAGTATACCGATCGTCATATCTCGACTAGCTGAGTCGATCTAGACATGTGTGTCCGTCCGTCCGTCCGTCTGTACATTATTTTTGCACGGAGAAGGGGATCGGGTCAGAGAATAAGCATGCATGTTTTGATAAAGATCGGTCAATATTTAGCGGGTCAAATGGACCCTGACTTTTGTGTGAAAAATTACAAAATTTGTATTCTATGGCATATATATTTACTCCTGGAGGATGTAGACCCCAGGAGTTGATAGCATATCCAAGAAGAGTGGTTGGCCTTTAAATTGATACCAATTATAGTGATGTATCTACTCAGATGTGGGAGTTACAGTCAAATATTTACAGGTGCTTTCGTATTCAGATATTATTTAGTAACCCATTACCACATTAGAGGGAGAAATATCGCGCTGATGGCTTTGAAATTTTTCATGAAGTTACAGTTATGGTCAAGAACAACGCCTACAATTTTCGGTGATGATCAGATTAAAATTTTGGGATGAAATGGACCGAAAACATAATTTTTTGTGTGTTTTCGAGTAGAGTATAATCCGAAAATCACAACACAACCCACCGTGAAGGTAGTCTGGACAAGTAATTAGAAGGACTGTACTGAATATTCGAAAAAAGTAAGGAAGAGGTGTTGTTAACCTCTAATCGGACAAGAGGGGGCAAATATCACGAAATATTACTCAGACTCGAAATAAACATACTCAGAAAGTTAGAGTTCGTGGTAGTTGTGTAGGGTATCGCATGGTCGGCCCCGTCCGACTATACTGCTCCGCTCACTGGTTTTTATTTAATTTAAAGAATATTTTTTCAAGGAGGTCGACTATAAGGCGTGTATTTTTTAAAGAATATTTTTTCAAGGAGGTCGACTATAAGGCGTGGATTTTTTAAAGAATATTTTTTCAAGGAGATCGACTATAAGGTGTGGATTTTTTAAAGAATATTTTTTCAAGGAGGTCGACTATAAGGCGTGGATTTTTTAAAGAATATCAAGTGTTTACAAAAGCACGAATTTTTTAAAGAATATTATTCAAGTGCTCACAAAAGCACGAATTTTTTAAAGAATATTATTCAAGTGCTAACAATATTATTCAAGGACCACAATGTTTTTTTAATAATATTTAAAGAATATTTTTTAATGGAGGTCGAACATAAGGCTCGGATTTTTTAAAGAATCCCAATCACAATTTAAAATTTGTATCACAAAAATCGTAATGCCAATAAAAATATGCAATTAAAACCCACATTACCCATATTACGATATGCCGAACCACACAAAATCCTCTTTTCGACCTGTCAAATTCATCAGATTAGCCATTATCACCTGATCTAATCTCTATTCGAATGTCGTTTCCATTTTTTCCATTTTTTTTTTTTCATTTCAATTTCAAAGTGCATATCAAGCCGACAATTTGATTGAAATTAATACCATGAAATGTGTTCGGTCATTAACTAAAGAACTCATCGAAGCTTTTTTCTGTGGCAATGCTTATCATGGGTAATGGTTAATAAATGCAGCATATTTTATATGCGTCTATTTCCGATTGCCTTTTTTTATCTGAAGACCAAATGGAAGAAGACCAAAGAAAAGAACGCTGACATACCGGCGGCATTCATTTGGACAAATGTAGGTAGAGGAGGCACCTTTCAAGCGGACACCGATCAGCCTTGCGGCTGGCTATTGGCTTCGGAAATGTTATCTTGCCAGAGCAAAAAAAAAAAATAAATAAAAATCGTACATTTCTCTGTTTACTTTATTATGTGGTCGTTTTTTGCCATTCCTTAGTAAAGGAGGGCCGAGCTGTGCATCTGTGTTACCGGCTAACCGCAACAAACCCTCTTCAAGGAATAGCATGGTGTGCGATTAAGCAGAACGAATGCAGAAAGCTTTAAAGATTATTAAAAGCCAGTTTTAATTTTCTGCATTTTAGTGTCTGATGCACTTTGGCATTTCTTGGGCGAATAGCAAACAAAAACAACAACAACGAGAACACAAAAAGAACCATAACAACAACCACAGTTGCATAAGTACCTGAACAGAAAAAAGAAACAACTTAGTAATGCCTTACTTTGGCTATACCACACTGCTGTTCATGTCTCCCATCATACCGTAGCCATGCATCCTATGGGTGTGTGCGTTTGTGCTGTTGCACCAAAAAGGAGTCCTACATTTTTGTAGTGCTCCATATTGTGGTCGGAACATACGTTTTTACTTTTCATTTCCAGGGAGTGTGGTCGGAGAGCTTTTGTCGGTTACACTATCCTACAGAAAGTGGGATATTTTAGCAATTCGTATAGCCTGCTCATAAGACTAACTAATCCTCACAAAATATATATTTTTTTTAAACGAGTGTTACTTTTAGTAATTAAAAAATAATAAAAATACGCCCTGTGTGGGCCCTTAAAAAATATTCTTTAAAAAATTCACGCCTTGGATGGGTCCTTGAAAAAATATTCTTCAAAAAATCTACGTCTTTTGTGGGTCCATAAAAAATATTCTTTAAAAAATCCACGTCTTATGTGGGTCCTTAAAAAATTTTCTTTAAAAAAGTGCAAGCCTGATGTAAGTCCTTAAAAAAATATTCTTTAAAAACCCCACGCCTTGTGTGGGTCCTTGAAAAAATATTCTTTAAAAAATTCACGCCTTGGATGGGTCTTTAAAAAATTCACGCCTTAGATGGGTCCTTGAAAAAATATTCTTTACAAAATCCACGTCTTGTGTGGATCCTTAAAAAATATTCTTTACAAAATCCACGTCTTGTGTGGATCCTTAAAAAATATTCTTTAAAAAAATCAGGCCTTGTGCGAGTCCTTAAAAAATATTCTTTAAAAAATTCAGGCCTTGTGCGAGTCCTTGAAAAAATATTCTTTAAAAAATCCACGCCTTGTATGGGTCCTTAAAAAATATTCTTTAAAAAAATCACGCCTTGTGTGAGTTCTTGAAAAAAATATTCTTAAAAAAATCTACGCCTGTTGTGATCATTAAAAAACTGTTTTTTTTTAAATCCACGCCTGGTGTGCGTCCTTGAAAAAATATTCTTTAAAAAATCCACGCCTTGTGTGGGTCCTTATAAAATTATTCTTTAAGAAATCCACGCCTTGTGTGGGACCTTAAAAAATATTATTTAAAAAATTCACGTCTTGTGGTGGCCCTTGCAAAAATATTTTTTAAAAAATCCACGTCTTGTGTGGGTCCTTAAAAAATTCTTTAAAAAATTCACGCCTTGTTTGGGTTCTTGAAAAAATATTCTTTAAAAAATCTACGTCTTGTGTGAGTCATTGAAAAAATATTCTTTAAAAAATCCACGTCTTGTGTGGGTCCTTAAAAAAAACTCTTTAAAAAATTCACGCCTTGTGTGTGTTCTTGAAAAAATATTCTTTAAAAAATCTACGTCTAGTGTGAGTCCTTAAAAAAATATTCTTTAAAAAATCCACGTCTTGTATGGGTCCTTGAAAAAATGTTATTTAAAAAATAAACGTCTTGTGGTGGTCCTTGCAAAATTTTTTTTTAAAAAATCCACCCTTGTGTTGGTCCATGAAAAAATATTCTTTAAAAAATCTACGCATTGTTTGGGTCCTTATAAAATGTTTTTTAAAAAATTCAAGCCTTGTGTGAGTCCTTGAAAAAATATTCTTTAAAAAATCCACGCCTTGTGGTGGTACTTGCAAAAAAAATTGGTCCTTAAAAAAGCCACCCTTGTGTTGGTCCATGAAAAAAAAATTCTTTAAAAAAATCCACGTCTTGTGTGGGTCCTTGAGAAAATATTCTTTAAAAAAATCCACGTCTTGTGTGGGTCCTTGAGAAAATATTCTTTAAAAAAATCCACGTCTTGTGTGGGTCCTTAAAAAATGTTCTTTAAAAAATGCAAGCCTTATGTGAGTCCTTAAAAAAATATTCTTTAAAAAATCCACGCCTTGCGTGCGACCATGAAAAAATATTATTAAAAAATCCACGCCTTGTGTAAGTCCTTGAAAAAATATTTTTTAAAAAACCCACGCCTTGCGTGCGACCATGAAAAATATTCTTTAAAAAAACCACGAATTGTGTGGGTCCTTGGAAAAAAAATTCTTTAAAAAAATCCTACTAATACTCCACACATATATTGATCCTTAAATGTATTCGCAAATTTCTGTAAGTCAGTGTCCATTGTGGTCGATCAAAGACCCAGGCCTATTGGCGGCTGTTTGACTGACTGCCTAGATGTTCTTCTGGTTGGTTGATTTTTGGCTTTTATCTTTTTTAACTACATTTGTGAGATTAGCGTTCTGTATGTTTAAGAGCCAAAGTAAGAAGAAAAAGCAACATGAAAAAAACGATGGAAACGAGAAACATCAAAACTGCTAAGTAATAGCAAAGGCAATACAGCAACGTTGTTGTTTCTTTTTTCGTCTTCTTCTTTTGAAAATTAAACGCTTAGTCAATTTCTATCTGCAGATACAGGATGAAAGACAAATGGACAGGCAACCATAAAGTCAGTCAGTCGAACAGGCAGTCAGTTTTATTGTATGGTTGGAGACTATGTTTGTTTCTCGCCCTCTTCTCTCTGTCCGCCTCAGTGTCCAACATCTTTCAATTGGTTGCAAACGCCGACCAACATTCGTCTCAAATTGCAGCATTTGGCGGCATCTGCTATTTGCCGCACTGGCGGTATTTGCAACTTTAGCTATGATAAGCAAACTATTTTGCGATTATTTAATTTTTTACCTCGTCTGGTACAATCATCGGCATCATCTGGAGTGCATTCGAAGCATTCATTCGCATTGACATTGTCGGAAAGGTGAACCCAATCCACATCGAAAGATGTGAATTAATGACGAAGTTTAAACTCGAAATTGTTTGTGGCACAAAGTATGGATTTTATTTCCATTCTTAAGGGGTTTAAGTTTAATTAAACCTCTTAAAAGATTTTTTTTAAGTCATTTTGTATGCCATCGTTTTGGGTGGCCAATGATATGGTAATAAGTATTTTGGTTGGATTATTGATAGGATAATAACAATATATTTTTTTAAAATATATTTAAAATTTCAAACAAGGGTTGGATTTTTAAATAAACCACAAGGCGTGAATTAATTAGGAAATATTTTTTTTCTAGGACCATCACAAGGCGTGTATTTTTTATAAATATTTTTTCAAAGACCAGCAAACGGCGTGGATATATCTTCAAAGAAAATCACAAGGCGTGGATTTTTTAAAGAATATTTTTTCAACGATCACCAAAAGGCTTGTAATTTTTAAAAAATATTTTTTCAATGATCACCACAAGACGTGGATTTTTTAAAGAATATTTTTTCAACGATCACCACAAGACGTGGATTTTTTAAAGAATATTTTTTCAACGATCAACACAAGACGTGGTTTTTTTAAAGAATAGTTTTTCAACGATCACCACAAGGCGTGGATTTGTTATACCCTTTATAACACTGTGGTGCAGGGTATTATGACTGTGTGCATATGTCTGTAGCAGGCAAAAGGAAACGAGATAGACACATGGTTCCTTTTGAGAATATGCATAGAATCACTTTCTGAGTCGATTTATGCATGTCCGTCCGTCCATGTATTTTTGTGAACAAAGTACAGGCCCAAGGACGAACCCTATTGAAATTGGAGAAAATCGGTTCAGATTTAGATATAGCTCCCATATATAATTCCGTCCGATTTTATGTAAATGATGCAACAAACTCCCAATATTCGTCCGATTGGGACAAAATTTTGCACAGAGTACTGAATTAGGTCCAAACTGATGTCTGCGATGTTTTGGTTAAATCGGTACAGGTTTAGATATATCTCTCATATATAGATTCGTCCGATTTGATCTAAATGATGCACCAAACTCCTAATATTTGTCCGATTGGGACAACATTGTGCACAGTGTACTGAATCAGGTCCATACTTTTGTATGCGAAGTTTTGTTGGAATCGGTTTAGATTTAGATATAGCTCTCATATATAGTTTCGTCCGATTTTATGTGAATGATGCACCAAACTTCTATTATTTGTCCGATTAGGACAAAATTTTGCACAGAGTACTGAATTAGGTCCAGATTGATGTCTGCGGGGCTGTGTTAAAATCGGTTCAGATTTAGATATATCTCCCATATATAGTTTCACCGTTTTTAGATATAGCTCCCATATATAGTCTCTTCCGATTTTATGTGAATTATGCGCCAAACTCCCAATATTTTTCCGAATAGGACAAAATTTTGCACAGAGTACTGAATTAGGTCCAGAATAATGTCTGCGAAGTTTTGTGAAAATCGGTTCAGATTTCGATATAGCTCCCATATATAGTTTCGTCCGATTTTATGTTAACGATACACCAAACTCCCAATATTTGTCCGATTGAGGCAAAATTTTGCACGGGTCTAGACTGATGTCTGCGAAGTTCTCTTGAAATCGGTTCAGATTTCGATATAGCTCCCACATATAGTTTCGTCCGATTTTTTTGTGAATCATATATATATATATATATATATATTCGTCCGATTTTATCTAAATACTGCACCAAACTCCTAATATTTCTCCGATTGAAACAAAATTTTGCATAGCGAATGCAATTGAAAAAAATTATGTGCGATAAGGTTTATTGAAATCGGTTCAAATTTTGATATAGGTCTTATATATTTTTTCGTTGAATTTCATGTAAATTGTGCACCGAAGGGCCTATGATTGTTCGATTTATTCGAAATTTGGTAGAGGGTATTAAATAGAATATAGAGTGATAACAAAAAACAAATCTTGTATGCAACGGTTGCACAATTAGTTCCATGTGTTTATATATAGCTCTCATACATAACTTTACTTGATTTCATATAAATGGTACACCAAAGAATCCAAGTCTGCCCGTTTAACATGCAATTTTTCATTGATTTCAGAATTGTATGTTATATTTTTTATACCCTACACAACTATGTTGTCAGGGTATTATAGCTTTGTGCAGCCCCAAATGTTTGTAACGCCGCGAAATATTGGTCCTAGACCCACCTTTAAGTATACCGATCGTCATATCTCGACTAGCTGAGTCGATCTAGACATGTGTGTCCGTCCGTCCGTCCGTCCGTCCGTCCGTCTGTCCATTATAATTTGTAAACACGATACAGGCCACAGTTATGGACCAATCTTCACGAAATTTTGCATGTAGGATGGGTTCTGGCCAATGAAGACCCCTATTGTTTTTGGAAAAGATCGGTTAATATTTAGGGGATGAAATGGACCAAATACTAAATTTTTGTCGGTTTTTCTGGTCGCTCCAGAGGCCGCAATTATGACCCAAACACCGCGAATTTTTGCATGGAGAAGGGGATCGGGCCAGAGAATAAGCATGCATGTTTTGATAAAGATCGGTCAATATTTAGCGGGTCAAATGGACCCTGACTTTTGTGTGAAAAATGACAAAATTTGTATTCTATGGCATATATATTTACTCCTGGAGGATGTAGACCCCAGGAGTTAATAGCATATCCAAGAGGAGTGGTTGGCCTTTAAATTGATACCAAATATAGTGATGTATCTACTCAGATGTGGGAGTTACAGTCAAATATTTACACGTGCTTACGTATTCAGATATTATTTAGTAACCCATTACCACATTAGAGGGAGAAATATCGCGCTGTGACTTTGAAATTTTTCATGAAGTTCCAGTTATGGTCAAGAACAACGCCTACAATTTTCGGTGATGATCAGATTAAAATTTTGGGATGAAATGAACCGAAAACATAATTTTTTGTGTGTTTTCGAGTAGAGTATAATCCGAAAATAACAACACAATCCACCGTGAAGGTAATCTGGACAAGTAATTAGAAGGACTGTACTGAATATTCGAAAAAGTAAGGAAGAGGTGTTGTTAACCTCTAATCGGACAAGAGGGGGCAAATATCACGAAATATTACTCAGACTCGGAATAAACATCCTCAGAAAGTTAGAGTTCGTGGTAGTTGTGTAGGGTATCGCATGGTCGGCCCCGTCCGACTATACTGCTCCGCTCACTGGTTTTCAATTTGTTCAAATATCTATCTAGATAGCACATTAAATTTCACCCGATTTCATCCCAATGGTCCTCAAAAGATTCTATGTCTGTTCTATCTAGAGGATGTTGTAGGTATTAACATATCTTGCATGTACGCAAACTGGAGAAGGGTATCATATAGTCGGCCCCGTCCGACATTTGAACTCTCCGTACTGTTTAACGAATATTTTTTCAACGATCACCACGAGGCGGTGATTTGTTAAAGAATATTTTTTAAGGACAGCACAAGCAAGGATTTTTTAAGATTTTTTTTTTCAAAAATAACCACATTGCGTGGATTTAAAAAAAAAACAAGTGAAAAAGCGTTAAGTTCGGCCGGGCCGAACTTTGTATACCCTCCACCATAGATATACTGACAGGTACTAGAAATGAAAATAAAGGAAACATACCAAAAAGTGGACCTATACCGACATGTCTAAAATCGGATTATGTAAACCATAATACAAATTTCAGAAATTTTTAATTGATAATTCAAATTCGAAGATGGGGAATATCGGTCCACTCCTTCTGAAACCTCCACAGAGGCTAGGTCTAAATGCGACTATAGTTCATTATCGAACCTTACGTTCTAATTTTTTACCTCGCTATCCTCTGCAGGTGAAATGATTACACTAGAGTCTTAGAACCAAACTCAAAACGCGGAACATATCAGATAACTATATTAATATAAAAAAAGGGGGTTATATGGGGACTACCCCAAAAAGGGGGCGAATATTAATAATTTTTGGTAGAGAGATTTGGTACCTATTAAGAACTCAAAATACTAAATTACAGCTAATTCGGCGGAAAAATACGATCAAAACCCCCAAAATTCTAAAAATTGGGAGGTACCATTATATAGGGGCTACCAGAAAAAGTGGACCTATATTTATAATTTTTTGTGGAGACATTAAGGACCCAATAAGAACCCAATGTAGCAAAGTTCAGCGAAAAACGTGCCCAAGAACCCCAAAATACCGAAAATTGGGGGGTACCCTTATATGGGGGCTACCCGAAAAAATTGACCTATATACATAATTTTTTTAAGAGAGGTTTGGTACCTATTCCAATTCGGCGGAAAAATACGACCAAAACCCCCAAAATACTGAAAATTAGGAGGTTCCGTTATATGGGGGCTACCAGAAAATATGGACCTATACTTATAATTTTTTGTGGAGACATTTAGTATCCAATAAGAACCCAATGTACCAAATTTCAGCGAATTCGGCTGAAAAAGGCGCTCAAGAACCCTAAAATACCGAAATTTGCCGGGTACCCTTATATGGGAGCTATGCCTAAACGTGGACCGATATATCCCATCTTCGAACTTGACCTGCCTGCAGACAAAAGACAACCCTATGCAAAATTTCAGCACCCTATCTCAATTCCTTCAGAAGATAGCGTGATTACAACAGACGGACGGACAGACGGACGGACGGACGGACGGACGGACGGACAGACGGACGGACATGGCTAGATCGTCTTAGAATTTTACCCTGATCATGAATATATATACTTTATAGGGTCGGAAATGAATATTTCGATGAGTTACAAACGGAATGACAAAATTAATATACCCTCTATACTATGGTGGAGGGTATATGATACCCTTCACCACTTTGGACATTAAAATCGTACGAAAGTATATATATAGAAGATGTTTGTAAATCTGATCCGATTTTCACGAAACTTTGTACACATCATTCTAGACGTAATTCCGTACGCTATACCCAAAATAGAAAGATATAGGGATCTTTGGTGCAGCATTTACATAAAATGTGACGAAAATATATATGGGAGCTATATCTAAATCTGAAAAGATTTCCACGAAACTTAGCACACGTCATTCTAGGCTTAATTTATGAAAATCGCTAAAAAATTCGTGAAAATCGAAAGATTTACAGGGATTTTGGTGCACCATTTACCTAAAATCGGGTGAAACTATTTATGGGAGCTATATCTAAATCTGAATCAATTTTCCCGAAATTGAGCACACATCATTGTCGACTTAATTCAGTACGCTATGCCAAAATTCGTGCAAATCTAATGATTTTCAGGGTCTTTGGGCACCATTTACCTAAAATCGGGCGAAACTATACATGGGAGCTATATCTAAATCTGAACCAATTTTCCCGAAATTTAGCACACATCATTATCGACTTAATTCAGTACGCTATGCCAAAATTCGTGCAAATCTAATGATTTTCAGGGTCTTTGGGGCACCATTTACCTAAAATCGGACGAAAATATATATGGGAGCTATATATAAATTTGAACCGATTTTTTCCAATTTCAATAGGGTTCGTCCTTAGGCCAAACCAATGGGCTGTGCCAAATTTCATCCAATTCTGATCATAAATGCGACCTGTACTTTGCTCACAAAAATACATGGACGGACGGACAGACGGACATGCATAGATAACTGGACCATAACTGGAACCTCATGGAACATTTCAAAGCGATCAGCGCTATAGTTCCGCTCTCCAGAGTGATAATGGGTTACTAAATAATATAGGAAGACGGAGATACCTGTAAATATTTAGATGTAACTCCCACATCCGAGCACATACAACAATATAATTGGTCTTAATTTAAAGGTCAACCACTCCTCTTGGATATAATATCAACTTCTTGGGTATATGTCCTTCAGGGGTAAACATATACGCCATAGAATACAAATTTTGTCATTTTTCACACAAAAGTCAGGGTCCATTTGACCCGCTAAATATTGACCGATCTTTCTCCAAACAGGCATGCTTATTCTTTGGCCCGATCCGCTTCTCCATGCAAAATTTCACGATGTTCGGACCACTGTTGCGGCCTCTGGAGCGATCAGAAAAACCGACAAAAATTTAGTATTTGGTCCATTTCATCCCCTAAATATTAACCGATCTTTCACAAAAACAATAGGGGTCTTCATTGGCCAGAACCCATCCTACATGCAAAATTTCGTGAAGATTGGTCCATAACTGTGGCCTGTATCGTGTTTACAAATTATAATGGACAGACGGACGGACGGACGGACACACATGTCTAGATCGACTCAGCTAGTCGAGATATGACGATCGGTATACTTAAAGGTGGGTCTAGGATCAATATTTCGCGGCGTTACAAACTTTTGGGGCTGCACAAAGCTATAATACCCTGACAACATAGTTGTGTAGGGTATAATAATACCCTGACAACATAGTTGTGTAGGGTATAAAAACAACTCCTGGTTGGTCCTAACAAATATTTATTAAAACATCCACGACTTTTGTATGTCCTTTAAAAAATATTTATTACCAAATTCACGCTTTTTTGTCTTTGAAAAAATATTTATTAAAAAAATCCTAACCTTGTGGTGGTCTTTGAAAAATATTTATTATAAAAACTACGCCTTGTTGGACTTTGAAAATATATTGAAAAAACACACCACGCGGTGGCTATTACCCCCTTTTTCCTTGTTCCTTGATTTTTTTAATACACGCCTTGTGATGGTCCCTCGTTTTTATACCCTTCACAACACTGTGGAACAGGGTATTATGTCTTTGTGCATATGTTTGTAACAGGCAAAAATAATCGAGATAGACCCATGGTTCCTTTTGAGAATATGCATAGAATCACTTTCTGAGTCGATCTATGCATATTCTCAAAAGTAACCATGGGTCTATCTCGATTATTTTTGCCTGTTACAAACTATGGCGTATATGTTTACCCCTGAAGGACATATACCCAAGAAGTTGATATTATATCCAAGAGGAGTGGTTGACCTTTAAATTAAGACCAATTATATTGTTGTATGTGCTCGGATGTGGGAGTTACATCTAAATATTTACAGGTATCTCCGTCTTCCTATATTATTTAGTAACCCATTATCACTCTGGAGAGCGGAACTATAGCGCTGATCGCTTTGAAATGTTCCATGAGGTTCCAGTTATGGTCAAGGACAACGCCTATAATTTTCGGTGATGATCAGATAATAATTTTGGAATGAAGTGGACCGAAAACTTAATTTTTTGTGTTATTTTCGAGTCGATCTATAGACCTCAAATGAAAGCCGAACATCACAACACAACCCACGGTGAAGGGAATCTGGATAATAGCTGTGCTGAATACTCGTAATATTCGGAAAATATGTCAGTGTGAGGAAGAGGTGCTATTTACCTCTATTGCCCAGTCTCGGAATAAACATCCGCAGAAAATTTGAGTTCCGTGGTAGTTGTGTAGGGTATCGTATGGTCGGCCCCGTCCGACTATACTGCTCCGCTCACTGGTTTTAATATATTTTCAAGGACCAAAAAGTTGTGGATTTTTTAATGCATATTTTTTAAGGACATGGCGTGGATTTTTATACGTATATATTATTATTTCTCAATGAATATTTTTTAGTAAATATGTTTTAATAAATATTTTTTTCAATGACCATCAACTTTTTTAATAAATATTTTTTTAAGAAGCATTCACATTTGCAATTCGAAATTACTATGTATTTTCTTTTATTTTGAAGTCCATGTCATACACATAGCGTGCCAATTCTTGATGTTTCAATTTAGAATCAATGTATAAAATTGATCGTGTTAAAAAAATATTTCACACCATCTATCTCACTGAACACAATTAATAACATTTCAGTATCGACAATTTTGAGAGTTAATTTTATCTATATCACACATCAACAAAAATCAGAAAATAATGTCAATAGTCACGTTATAACAATAACCACTGATGATTAATGACTAGTAATTATAAAGGTGCCGATGTCGTCAAAATACTTAACTGTTACACGAAATTCAGATACAACAAACGACATGAAATCGAGAAAAGAACTAACATTAGTGCAGGTGAAAATGTATATAATTTTAATAATCAATAATTAAAAATAAGTTCTCAAAGCTCTCAGACGGCGAGAAATTTTTAGGCCATAAAGGGGCACATTCAAAATACACAAAATCTTTGGGGAATTTTATATGAAAGACTCTCAGTTTGGAAAATTAGGATTGGGCCTTAAAATTAACCGAAGTATTCACAATTTAAGAAAAATTTGAGGTACCGTTGTGGACCCAAGCGAGGACAAATATTGATAATTTTTGATTGGTAGATCTGGTTATATTGCGAGCTCTATCGTGATTTCCAACTACGAGCAGACTGATGGAGTTGTACGATATATATGTGATGTTGTACGCGGCAATTATAAAATTACTGTCATGAATTATTTTCTTTCCAATTTGTTGTTGTTATTTGCATTTCTGTGCATTTGTTGCTGACGATGCAATGTCGTTGTTATATCATGCTGTATATTCTGCTGCTGATGTTTCTGTTATAGCTATCATTAACACTCCAGGTGTCCATCAACACTCTCATCGTCACACTGGCACCACACAAATCGGACAATGAAAACGGTACTCAGTCTTCTGTTTGCAGTTGTTTGTAACAAAAAAATCGCCATGCGTTAACTAAAAAGTCACTAGCTCTACAGAATAGATTTTCTGGACTTTCAGCTTTTCTAAGCAGATTCAGTAAATTGGACTAGGAACTAAACATTCTGAAAATTAACCGGGACCATTATATGGGCATTATTTATAAGCATGAACGTATTTTTTATTATTGCTTGTAAGAAGGAATCTAGGATGCCAAATTATAGCCACTTCGCCAGAATAAACTAGTAAGGAAAGAAGTAAAGTCGGACAGGGCCGACTATATGATACCCTTCACCACTTTGGATATATTCAACAGATGAATCCTAACATTTTTAAAGGACCAGCAAAATGAAATTGGGTGCATAAACATGTCATTCTGCAACCTATACTAATTTTTTCATTTGGTTAGATATAGAAGCTATATCTAAATCTGAACCGATTTCAATCATTTCAGGGAATTTAATTCATTACGCTGTGCCGAATTTAGTGAAAATCGAAAGATATATAGGGACTTTGGTGCACCATTTACCTTAAATCGGACGAAAATATATATGGGAGCTATATCTAAATATGAACCGATTTTCACCAAACTCAGCACACATCATTCTGCACTTAATACAGAACACTCTGCCAAATTTCGTGCAAATCGAATGATATATAGGGACTTTGGTGGACCATTTACATTAAATCGGACGAAAATATATATGGGAGCTATATCTAAATCTGAACCGATTTTTCCCAATTTCGATAGGGTTCGTCTTTGGGCCAAATAAGTGACCTATGCCAAATTTCATTCAAATCGGATCATAAATTCGACCTGTACTTTGTTCACAAAAATACATGGACGGACGGACAGACGGACATGCGTAAATCGGCTCAGAAAGTGATTCAATGCATATTCTCAAAAGGAACCATGGGTCTATCTCGTTTCCTTTTGCCTGTTACAAAAATATGCACAAAGACATAATACCCTGTACCACAGTGTGGTGAAGGGTATAAAAAGAATTTGGTTCAAGAACCCCAAAATACCGAAAATTGGGGGTACCTTTATATGGGGGCTACCCGAAAGAATTGGCCTATATTTATAATTTATAGTGGAGAGGTTTCCTACCTAATAAGAATTCGATGTACCGTTATATGGGGACTACCAGAAAAACTGGACCTATATTTATAATATTTGGTGAAGTAATTTGGTACCCAATAAGAACCCAATGTACAAAATTTCAGACAATTCAGTTATAAAACGAGCCCAAGGACCCGAAAATACCGAAAATTAGGGGTACCCTTATATAGGGGCTATCCGAAAAAATGGACCTTTATTTTTTATTTTTGGTAGGGAGATTTCCTACCCAATGAGAACTCAAAGTACCAAATTTCAGCGAATTTGGTCGAAAAATGCGATCAAAACCCCCAAAATACCGAAAATTGGGGGTACCCATATATGGGGGCTATCCGAAAAAATGGACCTTTAGTTATAATTTTTGGTAGGGAGATTTGATTCCCAATAAGAACTCAAAGTACCAAATTTCAGCGAATTCAGTTAAAAAACGCGCTCAAGAACCTCAAAAAACGAAAATGTGGGAGAACCCTTATATGGGAGCTATGCCTAAGCGTGGACCGATTTCCTCCAATTTCAATAGGGTTCGTCCTTGGGCCAATTAAGTGACCTGTGCCAAATTTCATTCAAATCGGTAGTTATTCGGTAGTTTGTATACATTTTTCAACAGAATATCTAATATTATGGATTCCCAATGGGTACCAAAAAATTATCGATGTCAGACCCTGTTTGGGAATTAGTTCCATGCAACAATACCGCCCAATTTTTTGATATTTTTAAGGTTTCAGCCGCTTGTTAACAATGAAAAATGAAAAATATATTTGCAATGCTTTGGCAATATAAGAACATGGTACCGCCCATTGTAGGCTTTTTTAACCGATTTTGTCACATTTTTCCCTCTAAATACCCTAATATTTGATATTTTTAAGCTGTTATAACAGCATATATGCACGATTTTCAACCTAATCAACTGTAATTTGGTAATTTGGGTTCTCACTGGATAGAAAATCTTCTAATAAAAATTATCAATATTGGTCCACTATTTCGGGTATCCCTACACCTCATTATTCGGTATGTTAGGGGTTTGGCACGGGGTTTTGACCGAATTGGCCTTAATTAGGTTTTTTAGGTTCCAATAAGGTCACACATATTCGTAACGAAAATGTTGCAAAAGTTCCCATATAAAAGCACCGACCAGTTAATTTGTAGGACCACGACTTTACAGTTAATTTTCCAGTTAATTTTCTCACTGGATAGAAAATCTTCCTAATAAAAGTTATTAATATTTAAAGTTGGCGTTTATACAACGCTAAATCTCTTTATTAAGTATTTTGGGTTTTTTTTAAGGTTCTCATAGGGTCTCAAATACAGTAGAACTTCGATAATTTGTAATTCAAGGGACCATCAAATTTTTACGAATTATCGAAGATTACGAATTATCGAGATTACGAATTAACGAGGTTAATATAAAAAAATACGAATATCGAGGTTTTTCGAGGGGACCAAAATGCGTGTAAATTTTACGAAATATCGAGATTTTTTCAAGGGACCGACAGATTGTTACGAATTATTGAAGATTTCGAATTATCGAGGTACGAATTATCGAAGTTCTACTGTATTCATACCAAAAGTATCCACATAGCTCCATAGGCCCCAATTATTGTCGTTGAAATGGCTGTGATTTATCGTTCCAGATTCTTGCAGGATAAAATACATTTTACAGAAAATATAGGTCCAATTTTTGACAAAGCCCTCACATTCATATCCCACTTGAAATCGAATGTGTCTTTCCATGTGCTTGGAGAATGAAACACATTTGTACAGAAATTGTACAAATGTGTTTGTACAATAGGACCCCACATACAAATCCTATCCCATTTTCGATCAGATTTTAGCAGTTGTAATTTGGCATTCTGAAATTCTGGTGAATAAGAATTTATTTCCAGAAAGAATTCATAGTCCTGCATGGCTCCAATGAAAAATATCCACTTAATTTTCGGTATGTTGAAGTTCCTAGTCCAGTTTTTTCAGACTGAGTGAAAAACTGGACTATCATCATTGTCCCACATCATTTTCAATGTCATATAAAGGTCCCTATTTAGTTAAGGGATGGTGAGGTATAGAAACGGTTTTTATACCCTCCACTGTATGGTGGAGTGTACATTAAATTTGTGATTCCGTTTGCTACACCTCGAAATATTCACTGGAGATGCACGTCCGTCTGTTGAAATCAAGATGGGGATCGGAATATTTAAGATGGAACGTTGAAATTTTGCACAGACATTGCTGATGTTTGGTATTGCAAATGGTCCACATTTGGTACTCCCTAATAATCCGTATTTTGGACACGTTTTCCAACCGAATTGGCTGTAATTGAATAGTTTGGGTTATCATTGTATAGCACAAAAAATTATTAATATTGACCCAAGTTTCTGGGTAACACGCATATAACAAAGTAAAGGTCGTATTTATGGTGCGAATTGGATGAAATTTGGCACAGCTCATTTATTTGACCCAAAAAGGAACCCTTTGAAATTGGGAAAAATCGGTTCAGATTTAGATATAGCTCCCATATAAAATTACGTCCGGTTTTATGTAAATGTTGCACCAAAGTCCCTGTATATCTTTCGATATGCAAGAAATTTGGCATAGGTTACTGAATTGAGTCTAAAATAACAAGTGTTAACTGTAGTGAAAATCGGTTAATATATATTTTTGCCCGGTTTTATGTAAATAGTTTACCGAAAACCCTATATTTCTTTCGACGTGCACGAAGTTTTGCATAGCGCACTGAATTGAGTCTAGAACAATTTGTGCTAAGTTTCGTGAAAATCAATTCAGATTTAGATATAGTTCTGATATATATTTTCGTCCGAATTTATGTAAATTGTGCACTAAAGATCTAAAGTTTGTCCGATTGTACAATGAACTGAAGTTAATATAAATTAATATCTGGCAAGGTTAGTTGAAATCGATTCAGATTTAGTAGAAAGCAAAGCAGAGAAGCTCATTATATAGCCGGACCAGTCAGACTTTCCTACCTTTCTTACTGGTTCTTAATAATCCGTGTGTAGACTCAATCTTGACATACTGTAGATGATCTGAAATATCACCGAGTCCATGTAGAAGTGTATTTAGCTAACGAGAACGCATTCTAATCCAACTATGTATATCGCTTTTCCATCCAACCCAATCTATCTAGGTGGATCATTGCATATTGTATCCTCATTTGACTATTATACAAAAAAAATCTTTTCCTAGGTATTTGTTGCAATTTCTATACAACAACTTCGTTGAGCGGCAGACAATTGTTTGGCGTTGTTCTCATTCGCGTTGTGTGCATTAAATTATATTTGAACCGTGACGTACCTCTGCCAATCTGTCTGTATACACATGGGTACAAGACATCTGTTTGATCATACATACATATGTACCATATGTACGTACATATGTATGTACCAAACAAAAAACGCTGTAATGACACACTCTTATTGCATTTGAGGGCTGTGAATATTCCACATTTGTTGGTTTTTGTGTAAAAAGTCATTATAATCCCCGACGACGACAACGACGATCCGTACGATTCGCTGTGCGCATTTTGTTTTGTAAATGTTTTTTGCTGTTGTTGTTGCTGTTGGTTGTGGCGGTATCGCCTTTTTTCTTTGCCGTCGATGTGTGTTTTCGGGCGACCCCTTTGTGTAAAAGCAATTAATTTGATTGAACTTGCCACCGAGACGAGCAATTAGCTTTTCGTGAAAACAAACAAAACACGAAACGAAACGGTAAGACAGGACCAAATACAGCACAAACTGCCGATTTTGTAGACACTTCCCAAAGCTCACTGGGCAAAAAACAAACAATTCACACAAAAAATTGTGTTTTCAGCTTCAGGTTCGACTAGAGTTGCAGGCATTAAATTTGCCACCAACATCACATCAGCAAACGACACACGAAAATTGATCACGACAACGTGGGGTCTAGGGGAAAGTTTTTTTGCTTTTAAGTTATATTATCAAAGTTAGCAATATTGAAAAGTGTCAGTAATGGCTTGAGCCATCGAAATACTTAAATAGGCCTTACATGGGTGTATTCCAAATCGTGGACCTATATTGAAATTTGTCTGAGAAGGATATTTCTAACCACCGAAATTGTATATTAAAACCGCGAGCCACCCGAAATGAAATCATGGACCTGCTGGGACCTTCAACATATTAAAATTGGACCGGAACTTTTAATGGTGCAATGTTAGAACATTGACCTATACTAAAAAGCAAAATCGACGATCATTTAAGTAGGATCGATCCAAGAGCTTATCTATCTTATAAAAACAATAATCACAAACTGTTGCCATATCGTCAGAATTTTCGGCATACCGGGCCTTAATATGTATATAGCCCTTGCTGTTGGAAAATGCGTCTATTTGCATCAAAATATCCAAAATGGACGTGGACCTTATGTATTTTTAATGTCAAAACATGGATTTATATTGAACGTTGTTTAGTTCGGCAGGACCAACCTGCGTATAACCTCCAATCTAAAATCGGACACATTAATTTGAAAAATTAGACCAGTACCTTCATCACAACAAACATGTGAGGAAAGATCAAAAGTCGGACGGAGCCGACTATATGATATTCTTCACCACTTTCGGTACATACAAGAGATGATAATTTATACAATACAATAGAAGAGACATAGCATCTCTGAAGAAATTGAAATTGAATCGAGTGAAAAAATCTGTGATTTCAATCGGACAAACATATCTAAATCTGAACCGATTCCAACAAAACTTCACAGACATCAATCTAGCCCTAATACAGTTCGTTGTGCAAAAATTTGTCTCAATCGAACAAATATTGGGAGTTTGGTGCACCATTTACATAAAATCGGACGAAACTATATATGCGAGTTATATCTAAATTTGAACCGATTTCCAATTCCAATTTTCTTGGGCCAAATAAGTCACTTGTGTCAAATTTCATCCAAATCGGATCATAAGCAAGCTTTACTTTGTTTACAATTTAACATCAACAGACGGACGATAAATCGACTCAGAAAGTGATTCTATGCATATTCTCAAAAGGAAGCATGGACCTATTTCTATTCCATTTGTCTGTTACAAACATTGTGGTGAAGGTTAAAAAAATACGATGGGACCTAGATATAGGTGATAAATCAATCGAATTATCATGAATGTCCTGTCAAGAGGTTATTTATCCTCCCAAAACCCAAAATGCCGACCATACAAAAAATGGACGGAACCCTCATTGAAGATGTGGCACAGAAATCGGAACGTTGAATACGAACACATGGTTTGAAAACTTCGGGCGGAGGGGACCTTTATATGAAAACAGTAGGAACTACGTGGGAATGGCATGGATGCTCCTTGGAGAATAAAATAAATCTTTGCAAACAATTTCTTTAAAGGTCAACATTTTGGCGTAACCCTCACGTTATGATCCCTCCTTATATTCGGTGTTTTTTGGAAGGTACTATAATTCTGTGTTATTGGAGGTTTCTTTATCTTATAAACGCCTCAAAACGCCGAATTTATTCTGCCACAATCCTCAGCATACCAAGAAAGAGACCGGTCCCGTATATGTTTACAACCCTTTCTGTTGGTAAATGCACCTAGGCCCATCAAAATACCCAAAATGGGACGTAATAAAGTGCTATCGTACTGTGTGAACGATTGAAACCAATGGTCAATGACATTATTGTACCATACCAATGCGGCTTCAGGCCTGGTAAATTTGCTATAGACCAGATAGTCTGGGGAAAATATTCTTTTAAAAATCCACGCCTGAAGCTGTGATAGTCTGGGGAAAATATTCTTTTAAAAATCCACGCCTGAAGCTGTGATAGTCTGGGGAAAATATTCTTTTAAAAATCCACGCCTGAAGCTGTGATAGTCTGGGGAAAATATTCTTTTAAAAATCCACGCCTGAAGCTGTGATAGTCTGGGGAAAATATTCTTTTAAAAATCCACGCCTGAAGCTGTGATAGTCTGGGGAAAATATTCTTTTAAAAATCCACGTCTGAAGCTGTGATAGTCTGGGGAAAATATTCTTTTAAAAATCCACGCCTGAAGCTGTGATAGTCTGGGGAAAATATTCTTTTAAAAATCCACGCCAGAAGCTGTGATAGTCTGGGGAAAATATTCTTTTAAAAATCCACGCCAGAAGCTGTGATAGTCTGGGGAAAATATTCTTTTAAAAATCCACGCCTGAAGCTGTGATAGTCTGGGGAAAATATTCTTTTAAAAATCCACGCCTGAAGCTGTGATAGTCTGGGGAAAATATTCTTTTAAAAATCCACGCCTGAAGCTGTGATAGTCTGGGGAAAATATTCTTTTAAAAATCCACGCCTGAAGCTGTGATAGTCTGGGGAAAATATTCTTTTAAAAATCCACGCCTGAAGCTGTGATAGTCTGGGGAAAATATTCTTTTAAAAATCCACGCCTGAAGCTGTGCTAGTCTGGGGAAAATATTCTTTTAAAAATCCACGCCTGAAGCTGTGATAGTCTGGGGAAAATATTCTTTTAAAAATCCACGCCTGAAGCTGTGATAGTCTGGGGAAAATATTCTTTTAAAAATCCACGCCTGAAGCTGTGATAGTCTGGGGAAAATATTCTTTTAAAAATCCACGCCTGAAGCTGTGATAGTCTGGGGAAAATATTCTTTTAAAAATCCACGCCTGAAGCTGTGATAGTCTGGGGAAAATATTCTTTTAAAAATCCACGCCTGAAGCTGTGATAGTCTGGGGAAAATATTCTTTTAAAAATCCACGCCTGAAGCTGTGATAGTCTGGGGAAAATATTCTTTTAAAAATCCACGCCTGAAGCTGTGATAGTCTGGGGAAAATATTCTTTTAAAAATCCACGCCTGAAGCTGTGATAGTCTGGGGAAAATATTCTTTTAAAAATCCACGCCTGAAGCTGTGATAGTCTGGGCAAAATATTCTTTTAAAAATCCACGCCTGAAGCTGTGATAGTCTGGGGAAAATATTCTTTTAAAAATCCACGCCTGAAGCTGTGATAGTCTGGGGAAAATATTCTTTTAAAAATCCAAATCCTGAAAAAGACTCACCAAAAACCCATCGACATAGTCCACATATTCATCGACTATAAAGCCGCATTCGACAACCCAATCCGTTCAGAGGTGTTTAAAACCATGTCTGCGTTCGGTATTCCTGCAAAATTAATACGGCTATGTAGGATAACTTTAACTGCCACAAGGTTAATAGTTAAAGTCGGAATGGACCTCTCGGAGTCCTTCAATACCGAACGAGGGTTCTGAAAAGGTGACAGTCTCTGGCGAGAAGACCAAGCTGATGATATAAACGCGCAAGACGTCCAGTAGACTCGAATCAACTGTGGAACATGAAAAGTACAGCTCCGAGGTAGTCAAAGATTTTATATACCTCGGTACAGCTATAAATAAAACTAATCAAATCAATTTTGAAATCCGTAGAAGGATAGTGTTGACCAACAGATGCTACTATGATTTAAGTAAGCAGCAGGGTACCGCTCGCCACACCAAACTCACACTATACAAGCCGTCAGTACTGCTGGTGTATGGATCAGATGCATGAGTACTTGCGCAAGCAGATGAGGCAGCTCTTCAGACAGTTTTAATTGGAAAATTCGGCCAGGACCTTCACCATACCAAAATGAGGTGGGACATTTATATGGGGACCATGTCATTTGACCTATATTGAATATATTCTTTATTCTCTGATATCCCCAAAATGCAAACATTCGGAAAAGTCGGCCTGTGAAAAATGTGAACCTGTGAAAATTTTCTTCGAAGGAGTTTTTTTAACTACAAAAAACCTGGAATATTAAATTCGCAGCTAGTCAAAAAGCTCTTAACCAACAATAACCCGCTGTACAAAATTGCAGTTACTTCAGAAAATTCGGCTAAAACCTCATAGACCTATATTAAACCTTTCATGCACAGACGTTGTTCACTCTGCAAGAACTTGGAATGTCAAAACTAAGCCCCTTAGACTACGGAAAATGGGATGGTATCATTATATGGGGTTACATCAAATATGGACTGACATTTTCAATAAGAAAGTATACAGTTTATAAGGTCCTTCGAAGTCTTGCAAACTGCATGATATAATTAATATACGGTTTTAAAAAAAATACTCGAAAACTCTCTTGCCCTCCCCACCGACTCAAGCTATCAACTGACATCAAAAAATTTACAGCAATTGAGGAAGCCCCTTTCAGCGTCATTTTGGACACTCACCGTTCATGCGATTTTTTTCTTCTGCTGTTTTTTTTTTTCCTCTTTTTTGTATCGAAATGGCACACAAACCATTTGCACAATGAAATGTTCGGCCGTACTTGATCCCAAGGCTTGTGGAGAATACAACAGCATAAAAAAAACAACCAACAACAACAACCAATGATATGAAGTATGCAGCAACAAAAACAACAATAATAGCAAGCGAGAAAAAAACACTATACGATAAAACGGCAATCTTGCAATTAACTCTAAGGCAGCGCAAAAAGATCAAAGCGATTAAAAGCGAATGCGCATGCCCATCATATACGGATGGATGGATGGACGGCTGAATGGTTGGATATGGTGGATAGTGGTCGAACAAATCTACATGTCTAGAAGACATTTGTACATATGTATGTAGTTGGATGTTTATGGGGACCACTGATAGTAAGACAAATATCTATCCATCAGTCTATCTTCGACTGTATCGCATATCCTCTTCAGGAATACGACTGCATAAAAATGTCAGGAAAATTAGTAAAAAAAAATAATTTTTTTGTGATAAAGGGGACACAGTGATTATAGTGTAATATAAATTTCCTCGTCGAGTTTTTAATGTGCTCCAAATTGTTGGTTTATTCCGTTGGTAGCACCTCGAAATATTTATCATATACATTGCTACTACTCCTACGATGTTTGGTGTTAAAATGGGAAATATCGGTCCACGTTTTGGATTAGTTATTGTCATTGGTCTGTCGCTGTGGTAATCTTTCGCCGATCGAGTACCATTCTTCGAACTGACTCCAACCTACAGACAAAAACCTCGATCGAATAGCTCTAATAGAAAAAACTCTGTCAACAGTCCTAACTTGTATTTGATCCTCCTACAACGATAATAAATTCTAATGACGATCCAGCCCCCGCTGAATCTATCCCAGCTGTAAAGTCGTAAACACGTCGTCACAATGACGTTCATGGAGAGTGGAGAAGAACAAGAAAACCTGGAAAAAGGACCTATGACTAGTTTCTAGCGCCATCAAGCAGAGGCAACGTTTTAATTGTTGAAACACCGCTAAGTAAACGAATTGTCATCATTAGATACTTAATTTTTTTAGTCCTCTGTCAAAAAAGGGTCGAGGGGAGTTTTTTATTTGCTTGGACAGATCCATTAAGGCAAAACTAGTAATAACTTCTGGTTGTACAAAGAGAATGAGAACTTATACATTCAGCAAATTAAGAGCAAAGGCGACGTTCTTTATTCCAGCGGACAGAACAAAGATGGGAGAACCATAAATGCTACTATATCCACAGTTACAAGCTCAGCGATAATTGATTGCTCCGAAAGTATCTCGGATTCATTCGTCATTGTAGTTTTCCGTTTCTGCGTGGACTAAAATGGCCTAGCCGTAGTCGCTGCAGCTGGTTACTTCTGACTTTGTCGATGTCCGTGAATATATGGTGTAGCTCGTGGTTCATTCGACGCCGATATTCACAGTCGATGCAGATCGACCCGTTGATCTTTCGGTGAATTTTTCTCTCAAACACTTCTGCTTGCGCAAGTACCCATGCCTCATGTGATTTGTTTTAATTATGGCGGTATATGAAAACTCTCACTACCTCAAAGCTGTAGTTTTAAAATTTTCGAGTCTACTGGTCGTCTCGCGCGTTGATACCATCAGATTGGATTTTTTGTCATTTACTGCTAGATCCCACTTTAGAAGACTTCTTCTCAATTCATTCAAAGGTGGCTGTTACCGCTCGCAATGCTCGAGCGAACATGTCGATGGCATCGGAGGTTGCGGAGTGATCACGTTTGCATCTCGTATGACCTTTTCCAGCTGGATGTTAAAAAGTCT
>NW_026880258.1:0-29310 GCF_032173495.1 Musca vetustissima
TACATGGAGAGACGTGCATAAATCAACTCAGAAAGTGATCCTAGGCATATTCACTTTGGCACAGCTCACTTATTTGACGCAAGGACGAACGCTATTGAAATTGGTTCAGATTTAGATATAGCTCCCATATATATTTTCGTCAATTTTTATCTAAATGGTGCACCAAACTCCCAATATTGCGATTCAAACAAAATTTTGCACAGCGTACTGCCATAAGGCCAGTTTGATGTATACGAAGTTTTATGGAAATTGGTTTAGATTTAGATATAGCTCCCATATATAGTTTCGTCCGATTTTAGGTAAATGGTGCACCAAACGCCCAATATTGCTCCGATTTAGACAAAATTTTGCACAGAGTATTGAATTAGGTCTAGATTGATGTATGCCAAGTTTGGTTGAAATCGGTTCAGATTTAGATATAGCTCCCACATATACAGTTTCTTCCGATTTTAGGTAAATGGTGCACAAACTCCCAATATTGGTCCGATTAAGACAAAATTTTGCACAGAGTATTGAATTAGGTCTAGATTGATGTATGCCAAGTTTGGTTGAAATCGGTTCAGATGTAGATATAGCTCCCATATATAGTTTTGTCCGATTTTAGGTAAATGTTCCACCAAACTCCCAATATTGGTCCGATTGATACAAAATTTTGCACAGAATAATGAATTAGGTCTAGATTGATGTATGCTAAGTTTAGTTGAAATCGGTTCAGGTTTAGATATAGCTCCTATATATAGTTTCGTCCGATTTTAGGTAAATAGTGCACCAAACTCCCAATATTGGTCCGATTGAAACAAAATTTTGCACAGAGTATTGAAGTAGGTCTAGATTAATATATGTCAAGTTTTGTTGAAATCGATTCAGATTTAGATATAACTCCCATGTATAGTTCGTCGGATTTTAGGCAAATGGTGCACCAAACTCCCAATATTGTTCCGATTGAGACAAACTTTTGCACAGAGTATTGAATTAGAACTTAATTGATACCTGTCAAGTTTTGTTAAAATCGGTTCAGATAGATATAGCTCCCATATATATTTTCGTCCGATTTTATGTAAATGGCGCACCGAGGAGTCTATGTTTGTTCTATATTCACAAAATTTTGCAGCGTGTTGCAGCATACCAAAATCTTCACAGATTTTTGTATCTGTATTGGTTGTTTTAATTTAGTTCAAATATCTACAACGTCACGCAATTAATTTCGTTAGATTCCATTTCAATGGTCCTCCAAAAATGATATGACTATTCTCTCTAAAGGATATTGTACATATTGGCATTTCTTGTGTGTACCCAAATTGGTGAAGGGTATCATATAGTCGGCCCGTCCGACTTTTGAACTTTCCTTACTGGTTTTTTTGATCTGCCCTTGTATTAACCTTGTGTATATAGTATATGTTTTAAAGCGTTAACTTTAATATACTTGTACGGCATTTTCATTACCCATTTTGACTCACATTGACATAAAATACAATTTTTGGCAGATATATTGAAAAACGTGTCGGTCATATATTACAACAAACGACAAGATTTTGTCACCCTTTTTCATTGCTCTGCTCTTTCTCTATCAATTCTTTACCCGGGCAATTCTATGGGGTGCAATAAAGTGAACATCCTTTCATGGCCAATATGTTGGGAATTGTATGGTTTTTATGTTTGCTTGTATTGGTTTGTTATAGATTTCCTTAGATGTGCGGAACTTTTTGGGTGTACGTATATATGGTTGTTATGTTTGTTTCTTTAGATGTGCGAAAATGTGTATGTATGTCTATTTTTTCACAGCTTGATTGACTTCCATTTTGTAGTTCTTTTTTTGTCGGGCTCACAATACAAATGTTGTAGTAGTCTTTTTGGATTTTTTGTCTTGTTACGGAAGGTATGATATTGACAGCTTTGTTTGGTTCGGTAGCTGATAGTCCGAAATTGGGGAAATGCCAAAAAAGAAGACAAACTGTAAAAGGATAACGATCTTGCAGATGAATTCATTGAACTAACCTAGAAAGAAAAAAATTGTGAATGAATTCTTTGCCAGCATAATGAAGTATAGTTTTTTGTTGTGTTTAGGTTTACACAAAGCTGGTAAACTTAACTACTTTGCTTTGACTGTTCTGTGTAGGATAAGAATTGTTGGAAAGAAAAAACAAAAAGGGTTGACAATTTCAGTTTCTTATCTTAAGATATTGCTTTGGCTATACGCATCCCAAATAGTTGCCAAAAATAACTCATAAAATGTGGAGTAAATTGGAAATGTGTTGGATGCGGAAATGTGTAGAATTTTACAGGTACAACTCTTAATAGACAAACAAGGATCAGCCCCTACCAGTGTTGCCAAAACTTTGTTGAGGAAAAATGCTAGATTTTGTTGAAAAAAATGCTAGAAAGTGCTAAATAATTTAAAAAAGTGCCAGAAAAAAGTGCTAAAAATTTCTAGAACAAAATTGTTAATATTTAATAATTAAATATTAATCAGAAACCCCATTTATTCTTAACGGCTATTCGTTGTCGATTTAGCCATGTCCGTCGCATTGAGCTCGCAATATTGAAGACAGAGCTTTGGAATTTTGCACATACGTTGGTACTACTTCTATGAAATTTGATATTGGAAATGGAATATATCGGTCCTTTTTGGGTACAACATACCTCAATATTTTTTTAAGCTTTTAGGCACATTTTTATACCCTCGGCCATAGTATGGAGGGTATATTAATTTTGTTTTTCCGTTTGTAACTCATTGAAAATAATTAAAGTACCGCAAATTTTGCAGTATTTTGGGGGGTTTGAGTTCTTATTAGGTAGAAAATCTTTATATTAAAAATTATAAATATAGTTCAATTTTTTTCGGGTAGTCCCCATATAAGCCCCCCAATTTTCGGTATTTTAGGGTTCATGAGTACATTGAGTTCTTATTGGGTACCAAATTTCCTCACTTAAAATTATAAATATAGGTCCACTTTTTGTGGTTGCCCCCATATAAGAGTACCTCCCAATTTCCAGTTTTTGGTGGTTTTGACCAAATTGGCTCTAACTTAGTAATTTGAGTTCTTATTGGGTAGCAAATCTCTTCACAAAAAATTTTTTCGGGTAGCCCCCATATAACGGTACCCCCAATTTTCGATATTTTGAGGTTCTTAAGCGCGTTTTTCAACCGAATTCGCTGAAATTTGGTATTTTGTAGTCGTATATGATTACAAATCTCCCACCAAAAATTATTAATATTCACCCTTTTTTAGGGATAGACCCCATATAACCGGCCGGCCGAACTTAACGCTTTTTCACTTGTTTATATTAAAATAGTTATCAAATGTCGGTATAGGTACACTTTTTGGTATGTTTATTTATAGTACCTGTCAGTATATCTATGGTGGAGGGTATCCAAAGTACTTAACGCTTTTTCACTTGTTCAACCTAAATTGCTGTATATTTGTATATTGTGTTCTACCTGGTTATATAGTCTTCTTACTAGAACTAGAACATCAATTGAATTGGTTTTAATTTGATTGTTTAAATTTTGTTGAGTAAAAAATCTACGTATGAAAAATTATTAATATGGGTTCATATTTAGCCCCCACAGAGCGGTACCCTCCCCTTATTCAACATTTTGGGGACGTCGGACACGCAGCCGAATTGACTAATTTTTTTCTATTTTTTGTTTTGATGGGGTTTGAAATCTTCCTACTAAAATATAAATACTAATAATGTCCAAATTTGGTTAATGTAAATAACTGTAATTTCACATTGCGTACAAATATGAAGACAATTATCAATTTTCGTCCCATTAGTGTACTTTTAAGGGTTCATAATCTAATTCCCAACAGCGACTTTAATATAAAACAAGTGAAAAAGCGTTAAGTTCCGCCGGGACGAACTTTGGATACCCTCCACAATAGTTATACTGACAGATACATGTAATGCAAATATAGGAAACATACCAAAAAGTGGGTATATACCGATAATTCTACAAACCGATTTATGTAAACCATTATGTACACCAAATACAAATTTCAGCAATTTTTAATGGGAATTTTTCCTAAAATCTGCAAGATCCAAAAAGTGGACTGATACTGATAACGCATGGTAGAGTATAAAATCCTCAAACTACTGTAATTTAGATTACAATGTTATATGAGGCTATGCCTAAAGGGGGACTAATATTGATTACATAGTGTAGGAAAGTGGTGAATATTTGGGGATATCATTATATGAGGGCTATGCCTAATTAATGACCGGTATATGCCAATATTGAACCCAATATTTTAATTGTTTATCTCAATTCTTTCCTTCAGGAGGTATCACTATATTGAGGAGATGCCTAAATGTCTGCCGATATATTTCATTACCGTCATGTTTGAGGTTTCTTTTATCACAATACCTTTAGAAGGCGGAATGCTTGCTACAGATGGCTGCAGCCATCTATATCGAAAATTGCAGGTACCCTTATATGAAGACTACCCGAAAAAATTGACCTCTATTTATAATTTTCTGTGGAGAGATTTGCTACACAATAATAACTGAAATTACTAAATTACATCCAATTCCGTAAAAAAAAATCCGGTCAAAAACCCCCAAAAACTGGAAATTGGGTGGTACCCTTATATGGGGGCTACCAGAAAAAGTGGACCTATATTTATAATTTTAGTGGGGAAATTTGGTACCCAATAAGAACCCAATGTATCAAATTTCAGCGAATTCGGTTGAAAACCGCGCTCAAGAACCCTAAAATACCGAAAATTGGGGGGTACCCTTATATGGGGGCTACTCGAAAAAATTGACCTATATTTATAATTTTTAGTATAGACATTTGCTACCCAATAAGAACTCAAAGTACCGAATTTCAGCGAATTCCGTTGAAAACCGCGCTCAAGAACCCTAAAATACCGCAAAATTGGGGGTACCCGTATATGGGGGCTATCCGAAAATATGGACCCATATTTATAATTTTTAGTGGGGAAATTTGGTACCCAATAAGAACCCAATGTACCAAATTTCAGCGAATTCGGTTGAAAACCGCGCTCAAGAACCCTAAAATACCGAAAATTGGGGGGTACCCTTATATGGGAGCTATGCCTAAACGTAGACCGATAAAGCCCATCTTCGAACTTGACCTGCCTGCAGACAAAGGACGACTCTATGCAAAATTTTGGCGATCTATCTCAATTCGTTTAGACGGTAGAGTGATTACAACAGACAGACAGACGGACATGGAAGAAGAATTTTACGCTGATCAAGAATATATATATATATATATATTATAGGGTCGGAAATGATTATTTCGATGTGTTACAAACGGAAAAACAAAATTAATATACCCTCCATACTATGGTGGAGGGTATAAAAAAATATGTTTGCCGGAATTTTCCTAATCTAAAGTGGTTATAACTTGGCATTCGGGATTCCCTCTGAATAAAAAGCTTGTTTTCAGAAAGTTCCAACATAATTCATGTTCATTATTTTTACATCGCTCTCATAAAATGTAAAACTTAATACGGTTTTTCATTTCCCAAAAAAAAAAAAAAAAAAAAAAATACCAACAGACAATATCATAGTCACCACATGAAGTACCCGACAATTTTTTAAGAAATTTGGAATGCTCGGCACATGCTGGATAGCGTTGGAAAATCCAATTCATCGCGTGAAACATAGCGAAAATTCAATATGAAATCAAAAAACGGAATTTTTTGCATTGAAACCAAAATTTTATAAAAAAAATTCCTAAGAAATTAAAAAATGCTAAAAAAAGTGCAGGTGCTAGATCAATTTTTTTGGTGCTAAACGAGTTCAAAAAGTGCTAAATCTAGCACTAAAAGTGCTAAATTGGCAACACTGGCCCCTACCGCCCTACATGAGAAGTACACCATAGCTCCATAACTACTACTGCAAATTCATAGCTCCATAACTACTACTGATTAGATCCATTTTAAAAGTTAAAGGTAATATAAAATTTTAATTACTCTATAACATAAATAACCTTCACTAAACCTAAAAAATAAAGCAATATTCCCAAAAGTGTCGGAACATTAATATAAAACTTACTCTGCGCTCTTCGAAATTAATGTCGGCAATTACAAAAATTTAATTCAAAGTTAATCAACAACAAATAATGTGTCTTGATTCTGGCAGACAGTGTCTTTGCTCTGAACCTCCTCGATAATAAATTCAATAAATATTCCGACATGCCTTTCGTGTTGTCACGTGCGCTACTTGAACTTTGCCACTACCATTAAACATTTGAATCCTATTAACACAGCCTGCAATAATTTATTGAAAATACCCTCCACAAAATATAGGTTTGTAATGCGTGTTTTGTCTGTTCGCATCGAATCACGTCATTGTTAATTATTCCTCAAAATGGACAATGTTTTGAGTGTCACTTGTGTCAAGTGACACTCACTTGAATAATAAATAAAGTCATTTGTAATCTACGATGTCAGGTAGCAGAAAAATGAGAATCATTTAAATGGGTGCCAGTTGTTTAATTTAAGAAATATACAAACCAGTAAGGAAAGTTGTAAAGTCGGACGGGGCCAACTATATGATACCCTTCACCACTTTGGGTATATTCAACAGATGAATCCTAACAGACGTCGCATTTTTTATAGAAGCTATATCTTAATCTGAACCGATTTCAGGAAACTTAACACACATCATTTTAGACCTAATTTCGTGCAAATCGAAGGATATTAAGGGACTTTGGTGCACCATTTACATTTAATCGGATGAAATTATATATGGGAGCTATATCTAAATCTGAACCGATTGTCAGAAAACTTAACTCACATCATTCTGGAACTAATTCATTACGCTGTGCCAAATTTCGTGCAAATCGAAAGATACATAGGGACTTTGGTACACCATTTACCTTAAATCGGACGAAAATATATATGGGATCTATATCTAAATCTGAACCGATTTTCAGGAAACTTAACACTCATCATTCTATACATAATTCATTACGCTGTGCCAAATTTCGTGCAAATCTAAAGATATATAGATACTTTGGTGTCACGTTTGCCATAAATCGGACGAAAATATATATGAGTGCTATATCTAAGTCTGAACCGATTTTCAGGAAACGTAACACAAATCATTCTATACCTAATTCATTACGCTGTGCCAAATTTCATGCAAATCGTCCGATTTACCTTAAATCGGACGAAAATATATATGAGTGCTATATCTAAGTCTGAACCGATTTTCAGGAAACTTAACACACATCATTCTAGACCTAATTCATTACGCTGTGCCAAATTTCGTAAAAATCGAGAGATATATAGGGACTTTGGTGCACCATTTACATTAAATCGGACGGTATTCTTTTTCCTGTGGAAGAGCTGCAGGTATTATTCTTCCTTTGAAAGAGCTGCAGATATTCTGTTTCTTTGAAAAAGCTGGAGGTATTCTTCTTCCTATAGCGGAGCTGCAGGTATTCTTCTTCCTGCGGAAACGCTGAAGGTATTATTCTTCCTGTAGAAGAAATTCAGGTATTCTTCTTCCTGTAGAAGGGTTGCAGGTATTCTTCTTCCTATGGAAGAGCAGCATGTATTATTCATCCTATAGGAGAGCTGCATGTAATTTTCTTCCTGCAGGAAAGCTAGAGGTATTTCCCTTCATATAAGAGAGTTGTATGTACTCTTCTTCCTATAGAAGAGTTGCAGGCACTCTCCTTCTTGCGGAACAGCATTCAAAATTTGCGTGCCTGTGGAACCGCTGCGGGTTTTCTTCTATCTGTTTAAAAGCAGCAGGTCTTCATATTTTTGTGGAAAAGCTCCATGTATACTTCTTCCTACAGGAAAGCTGGATGTATTTTTCTTCATACAAGAGTGTTGCAGGTATTCTTCTTCCTGTGGAAGAGCTGCAGCTAATTTTATTTCTATAGGAAAGCTGAAGGTACTTTCCTTCAAATAGGAGAAGAGTTGCAGGTATTCTTTTTCCTCTTGAAGAGCTGCAGATATTCTGCTTCTTTGAAAAAGCTGGAGGTATTCTTCTTCCTATAGCGGAGCTGCAAGTATTCTGTAGTAGTAGAAATGCAGGTATTATTCTTGCTGCGAAAAAGCTGCAGGAATTCTTCTTCTTGTGGAAGAGCTGCAGATATTCTTCTTCCTATGGAAGAGCAATAGGTATTCTTCTTTTTAGCTTTATCTAAATCTGAACCGATTTTTCCCAATTTCAATTGGGTTCGTCCTTGGGCCAAATAAGTGAGCTGTGCCAAATTTCATCCAAATCGGATCATAAATGCGACATGTACTTTGTTCACAAAAATACATGGACGGACAGATGGACGAACGGACATGCGTAAATCGACTCAGAAAGTGATTCTATGCATATTCTCAAAAGGAACCATGTGTCTATCTTGAAAAAAAATTTTAGAAGATCGCCAATTTTTGACCACAAACTAAGTTAAAAATAATAAGGAATATTTTGACCGATTGGCTTTATCCTAGTTCATACCATAGCTACACACTAAGAGAGAAACGTCCCAAAATTTGAAATCGATTGGGTTATTTCAAAATCGATTGGGTTATTTGCTGTCACTTGATCCTAACACAATAAATCGGCTATATCTTCAAAAATTGTTGAGATTTTCTCTTGAAAATTTATAGGGACATTCCTGAATTAGTGTAGGTTCGAATAAAATCATAATTATAAAAAAATTAAATTTTTTGAAACCGAGAATGAGGGGGACCCCTTAAAGCAAATCTCAATCGTTGATTATTTGAAACCCGACAAACATGAAATCGGTCAAATATATGAACTGTGTCTGTTTCTACAAAAAGTTACTCAATTTGGTAGGTTGTGCCAAATTTCGCCCCAATCGGACAAAAATTTAATTAAAATCGGACGAAAATATTAATAGAAGCTATATCTTAAACGATTTCCACGAAACTTTTCACAGGATTTTGTGTCTATCGGCCATATTTTGGGTCCTTGGTGCATCATTTACTTAATATCGAAGGAAAATATATATAGGAACTATATCAAAATCTGAACTGATTCCAACAAAACTTGACACACGTCGCACTACACGTAGTGCAGACTTTTGTGCCAATCGACCTAACATTATGTTTTGGTACACCATTAACTTAAAATCGCACGAATAAACTTTAATGTGTGCTTTCTAGAAAGTGAGAAGTTAAAAGTTATATTTTTAAGCGATACCTATTCTACTTTAATGCTTTATCGACTGGCTTGTGTTTTTTTTTTCTAAAAATGTTTACCACTTTTGTTATTTAAAATACAAATTTCATCAAGAAGAAAATACCATTCCTTATTAATTTTTCCTTTAATTTTCCAACAATACAATGCACAACAACAATTACTTTATTTTTTTTATTGTTTTTTGAATAATTTTGCTTTTAATTAGAAAGAAAACAAGAAGAATTCATCTGCTTCTTTATTATTCTATGTACATGTGCCTGAATATGTCTTTACCGTTGCGTAGGCCTGCTCTAAGCGCAATTATCTACAACAATACGTTTTGACTTTTCTGCACCACAAAAGTTTTCGGTTTAATGTGGGAAAACAAGTGGAAAAGTTTTTCATAGAATTTAATTTAAGTACAATGCCTGTCAGCCAAAAATGAAATGCAAAGGAATATTTTAGAATTAATCTAGGCAAAAAATCCACTTGAGAGTAACAATAATATCTAGAACTTTTTTTGAAAGTACTTCCGCACTGCAGGGACACGTTGAGATTTCATTGTTTGCAAGATTTTATTTAGAATGTCTTGGAAATGCAAAACAAAATCTGCAGGGTAGAATTCTTTAAAATAAGTAGAACAATAAAAATTTTAAGTTTTAAGGAATGATATATCCCTCCGTTTGGGCATTATTCAAAGTATTTCTGTTCCAAAAAAGTCAATGGATGATTTTGCATTGAAACAAATCGGAAGAAAATGTAGGACTTCAGCCAACTGAATGCTAAATTCCGTAAATATCCTGTCCTAATTTCCCCATTGCTTCCATGCCATTATCTCTAAAATCGTAATTTGTTTTTTAGCTCTTTTTTAAAGGGCAAACTATCTATTGTACAGTCGCTTTAATAAGACCCTATCCACAAACTCTAAATAAACATTTTACTATTTCATTCTGTATTCTCTTTTCCTTTCTCTATGCCATTACACAAATAAAGAATTTCTTTCATTTCTTATTATCCTTCTTTAATATCACAACAATACATTCAGCACAACCAACAATGACTTCATTTCTTCGAATTATTTTGCATTTAATTAGAAAGCAAGAAATATTTTCACTTTTTCCCCCACCCATTCACTTTTATCAGTTATGTGCGTTCAGTTTGAAAATTGCATAGGAATGTTGAAAAGAACAAAAATTACAGAAGGATGTTTTGCAAGTCTGTTGCTAAGCTTTCATTAAATTTAATTTTAGATTTCTATTTTATTCTGATGAAGGATTTTATTTTTTTTTGCTTTAAATTACGGTGAAAGATGGAGAGATATTTATAAGCCAGAGGGATAATAAGAGGATAAAAACTAATAGGGAAAATAGTAGGAAACTTGACACACGCCATCGGAATGCTGTAGCATAGCACGTTGTCCGTATTTTCATTTTAATCGGCCATATTTTGGGTATTTGGTGTTCAATTTGTATTAAATTGGAATAACAGTTTCGGGGGAACATTTAGAAAGCTGTGAAAATTGTAGTATCTATCTGTTCAACAAATGTTGGTTAATAGGTTCACAATTTCATGAAAAAAAAAATATGTATGGAATTTATATCAAAATCGGAACCGATTTAAATATAACCGGTGTAAAAAATTCGTCGCAATCGAAGAAGCGTTGGTCCTTTGGTGAATCATTTAAAACATTACATTAAGAATACTTAAATCGATATGGGGGCCTAACGATCTTCAACACACCAAAAACTTTAATAATATGTAAATAAATTTTTTACCCTCTAAAATACCTAAATGCTAGAATATATATTGGCTCTTGCACCTAGGACTTTCAAAACAACTGTAAAGGGGTTGGATGTGGACATTTAGGGTTATACAAAAAGATCGATCAATATTGATAATTATCGGAAGGAGGACTTACCACCCAATTAGAACTCAACAATCAAAACAAGAAGAAACTTTGCAAAATTCGGACGGACCGAACTTTTTGTACCCTCTACAACGTGGAGTCCCGCTCAGGACTCTCTAAAATATTTTTTATTCGTTTTCTAAGAACTCGGTTTGCTAAATTACAGCAACACCAGGGGTAAATTAAAAACTAGGCTATGTGAAGAAAAAAATCTACTAAAATTAAAAAAAAAAATCGAAAATGGGGCGAACATTCATAACAAAAATGTGCTTACCCTTCAATATCCCGGTATGTCATATTACAGCCACTACAAGCAAAAATGCGGCTTAAACCAATGAGGCTGCTACCCTTATATAGGGGCTATGTCATATAGCCTATATCGACAATTTTCTATACATAGGTATGCCATGAATTCTTTATGGCAAATTAATGTTCGTGCTTTCTGTACCCGATACAATATGTCCATAATACACAACTGCAAACCAACACATTTCGACCTAAGTAGAAGGTCGACATCACTAACTGATTTCATGCTAGTTAGTGATGTCTCTTTACTAAAACTTTCCGACCAAGTTCAATCTCCGTGTGTATCTGACCATGCCCTTATATTTGCTTCTCTCTACTTTAGTATTCATTGTCCCTCTGAGTTTATAAAATATGGAGATTATAATACAATTAATTGGGAACATTTATTTTCTATCCTAGATACCTTTGATGCTAAGGTTTTTTCTTGTACAGCTAATGTGAACATAAAATGTAAGCTCATTATGAATCTGTTTGGAGATCTTTTTTCATATGTACATATTGTTCGAAAGAAAATACATCACAGATCTGACCGTTGGATTGAAGCCAGAAATGTTGTTTTTGCCAGACCGATTAGAGACCTCGCCTTTTCCGCTTTTCAATCTAATCGATCCCAAGAAAATTGGTCTTTGTACTGCAAATATCGGAATAAGGCGAGAACGGTACCATGCAGGGTAAAAAGGAAATACTTTTCAAGACTTTTCGGAAATGCCGATTCCAGTAGGATGTGGAAAATATTAAAAAAATCCGGATGTTTTGATTATGATAAGAAAACTTCATCTATATTTCGGTTTACAGTAATGATTGGTGGTTTTGAAATTTATTATTCTTCTTTTTATACCCTCCACCATAGTATGGAGGGTATATTAGTTTTGTTTTTCCGTTTGTAACGCATCGAAATAATCATTTCCGACCCTATAAAGTATATATATTCTTGATCAGCGTATAATTCTATGACGATCTAAGCATGTCCGTCTGTCTGTTGTAATCACTCTAGCGTCTAAACGAATTGAGATAGAGCCCCAAAATTTTGCATAGAGTCGTCTTTTGTCTGCAGGCAGGTCAAGTTCGATGATGGGCTATATCGGTCCACGTTTAGGCATAGCTCCCATATAAGGGTACCTCCCATTTTTCGGTATTTTAAAGTTCTTAAGCGTGTTTTTCAACCGAATTCGCTGAAATTTGGTACATTGGGTTCTTATTGGGTACTAAATGCCTCCACAAAAAATTATTAGTGTAGGTCCACTTTTTCTGGTAGCCCCCATATAACGCTACCTCCTAATTTTCGGTATTTTGAGGTTCTTGAGCGCGTTTTTCAATTTCCCAATTTCCAGTTTTTGGGGGGTTTTGACCGGATTTTTTCACCTAATTGACTGTAATTTAGTAATTTGAGTTCTTATTGAGTAGCAAATCTCTTCACAAAAAATTATAAATATAGGTCAATTTTTTCTGGTAGCCCCCATATAAGGGTACCCCCAATTTTCGATATTTTGAGGTTCTTGAGCGCGTTTTTCAACCGTTTACTGATTTGTTCCGTGTGTTGCGGTTGGTTAGTCGTTACGGGGAATAGTCAATTTTTACCCTACAAAGACTATTTAGCCATCTGTTGTAAGCATTCCGCGTTCTAAAGATATTGTGATAAAAAAACTCAAACATGATGATAATGAAATATATCGGCAGACATTTAGGCATATCCCCAATATCGTGATACCTCCTGAAGGAAATAATTGAGATAAACAATTAAAATATTTGGTTCAAAATTAGCATATACCGGTCATTAATTAGGCATAGCCCTCATATGATGATATCCCCAAATATTCACTATTTCCTACACTATGTAATCAATATTGGTCCCTCTTTAGGCATAGCCTCATATAACTTTGTAATCTAAATTACAGTAGTTTGAGGATTTCATACTCTACAATGCGTTATAAATATCAGTCCACTTTTTGGATCATACAGATTTTAGGAAAAATCCCCATTAAAAATTGTCGAAGTTTGTATTTAATGTACATAATGGTTTACATAAATCGGTATTATCGGTATGTGCCCACTTTTTGGTATGTTCCCTATATTTTCATTGCATGTATCTGTCAGTATAACTATGGTGGAGGGTATCCAAAGTTCGGCCCGGCCGAACTTAACGCTTTTTCACTTGTTTACTACTGGTTTACTGGACATAATCTCATCTCTTTTCTTATTATTTTTGTATTTTATGGCTGGGGAGCCAAGAATAATTAGAATAATTAAAAAATTTAAATTTTAGTATTTTATAATAAATATTAGTTTTTATAAGCTCGGGTCTGTTGTTAACTACGTAATGTTAACTATGGTCTTATAGGCCTTGTATTACATAAATCGATAAATAAATAAATAAAATATAGCTTCCATACAAAGTTTTGTCTGATTTTAGGTAAATAGCGCTCAAAAGCCCTAAGGTTTGTCCGGTTGAGACGAAATTTTGCTTAGAGAATTGAATTGAGAATAGAATAAAGTTTCATTGAAATCGGATCAGATATGAATAAACCACCCATATATATTTCCATACTATTGTTTTAAATGGTGCATCATATACCCACAGATTGTTCGATTTTTATGACATTCTGGTTCAGATTTGCATAAACCTTCCATACATTTTTTCGTGCGGTTTCATGAAATTCTGCACTAAATACCCAACATTTGTTCTATTCAGATGATTTCTAGGGCATCGCGTTTTGCTGCAGCATACTGAATGTCTTATGTCAAGTTTCAATTCGTCAAATTGGTCCAGATTTACATAGCTCCCATACATAATTTTGCGATTTTGTAAAGATGTTACACTACAGGCACCATGTTTGTCCTATTGACATGAAATTTTGCATAGATTTCACAATGACTTATGTATGGATTGATTTAAGTTGGTTCATAGAGCTTTGTAGATCACATATTTAATGTCCGTCCGGTTCCATGTCAATAGTCCTTCAAAAATGTTTTTCATACTGGTTTTTGGTTCAGTAGAGCCAGGGTCGAAAATAGCACGTCAATTTGTGGCAAATGTTAAGATTTAGCTCAATGTTTTCTTTGACTTCAATGGCTTGGTACATCAAGGGTTCCTGCCACGTAGTCGTACGGTCAATAAGGAATACTACCTTGAAGTTATGCGCGAATTCAATTTGTTAAAAATATGCACCGTATTTTCGAAAATACAATCATGAATTTTGTACCATGATAACGCACCAGTTCACACATCGATTTTTATTCCCTTCACCAGGGTATTATATCTTTGTGCATATGTTTGTCTTTGTGCATATGTTTGTAACAGGCAAAAGGAATCGAGATAGACACATGGTTCCTTTTGAGAATATGCATAGAATCACATTCTGAGTCGATTTATGCATGTCCATCCGTCTGTAGATGTTAAATTGTAAACAAAGTACAGGTCGCATTTATGATCCGATTTGTATGAAATTTGGCACAGCTCACTTATTTGGCCCAAGGACGAACCCTATTGAAATTGGGAAAAATCGGTTCAGATTTAGATATAGCTCCCATATATATTTTCATCCGATTTGAGGTAAATGGGGCACCAAAGTCCCTATATATTTTTCGATTTGCACGAAATTTAGCATAGGGCACTGAATTAGGTCCAGAATAATGTGTGCTAAGTTTCGTGAAAATCGGTTCAGATTTAGATATAGCTCCCATATATAGTTTCGTACGATTTAAGGTAAATGGTGCACCAAAGTCCCTAGATATCATTCGTTTGTACAAAAAAATTGGCATAAAATACTGAATTAAGTCAAGAATGACGTGTGCTAAGTTTCGAGAAAATATAGGCAGATTTATATATAGCTCCCATATATATTTTAGTCCGATTTAAAATGGATCTCCAAAGTCCCTATACATCTTTGGATTTGCACGAATTTTGGCATAGAGTACTGAATTGGCTCCAGAATGATGTGTGCTAAGTTTCGTGAAAATCGGTTCAGATTTAGATATAGCTCCAATATATATTTTCGTCCGATTTAATGTAAATTGTGCACTGAAAGCCCAAAGATAGGCCGACCCGCACACAATTTTGTACAATGTACTGAAGATACTATAACCTTTCGTGTGACAAGTTTTCTTGAAATTGGTTCAGATTTACATATAGCCCTATATATACTTTCGTCCGATATTAATTAAATGGTGTATTCATTCATGTTGATTGTAAACCAAATAATCAATGGCTGCCTGATTGATATTACAAATAGCATGCGTAAAGTTTGCTTAAAATCTATTTATAAAGTATGGAATAGATTGCACAATGGCATCTGTAAGGATTGAAGTTAGTTGGTTTACTTATAGATAAAGATCGCATTTTTAAGTTCGTTCAATTTCATGTCAATGATCGTTCGATGATACCCTTCACCCCAAAGTGGTGAAGGGTATCATATAGTCGGCCCAGTCCGACATTACTACTTTCCTTACTGGTTGTCCTTGAGTTTTTGGTCAAACACAAAACCGTCCAGACCTCTTAGGAGCATCTCTTACATATTCCTATAGTGATGTACGGCATTATATATTCGGCCCCGTCCGACATTGCTTCTTTCTTTACTGATTTTTACTAGTCGGAAAAATTACATGAATGTGATAGGCCAGATTTGGTCATACCCAAAATTAATTTTCATCTGACATATAGGCGTACGTACCCCAATTATTTATGTCATTGTTTGTGACGGGTCATATCTGGTGATAACTAAATCCTTGCCCTGGAATCAAAAACAAAATCAATTTTCATCCGACAGATAGGCGTACATGTACATCAATTTAACAATTGTTTTTAAGCAGGTTTCAACCCAAAATAATCTGTTGGTGATGACATATCCCTTAAAAAATAAATTACTTCCCTCTTAACATTCTTGGCATATATGTACATACGTACATCATAAAGTATGTACATCCTGTCAATCATAAATGTACATCCACATGTCCCTACTTGTGTTTGGATGTCAACAATCATAAAGCTTAAATCAATCACCCAAAGAAATAACAATTCACTTCATGCAACAACAACATTATTTAATTGTCCCACAGCCAAAATCAATCTTTTCCAAAGCTATTATTATTATTCCAATGGGAATCTAATCACTTCCCCATTGGTTGTTAACTTTGTTCAAATTGTTTCGCATGGATGGGTGGATGGATGAAACGTGTGACAGATTTTTGGTTTCTCCCGATGGCTGGATGTAATTATTATTGCTGTGACATTTCAATTGCTTGCTATTGTTCTTAAGAACAATACTGATTAAAGACATTGAAATGCATGCGTGTGGCACATGCTTTTTTTAAATTAAATTAAATTTTATGAAAGGTATCTTGATTTGACAAATATCATAATTAAATTTTGAACGTTTCACAAACAAAGGCAATATAATATTCTTCAAGAGGTGTATCAGAAGGGTAAAGAATTGTTTTATCAGAAAATATGAGATACGTTTTTAAAAAATTAAAGAGTATATATTTTTAGATTAATAACCTAATAATGACATAGGGGATGATAGATACCAAGCAGCGGCTGCGATTGGCTTTAACATGGCGAAGTCCAGGCTTATCTTGGCCCCTCTTTCATCTCAACTGTCGACACTAACATCCGCGCGGTGTCACCTGGGGTAACTATTTTTTATCATCCATTGAGAACTATAAAATAATGCGTTGAGGCGTCGGGTTAGTTGCCCATCACAACACGTAATGTGATGGAGATTTATCGGGAGAGAGGAGAAACGCATTTTCAGAAAAAAGAAAAACGTGAGCTTGAACAAATCGAGATGAACAGGAGCCAGAATGAAGTCCAAAAATTTTACCAAAGAGTAAAACACCAAACCGAAGGCTTTGGTGTAGGCACATTCTCCTGTAGAGATGAAGAAGGAAACCTGGTGACAGATACAGACAACGTGCTAGGATCTGGAATACAGACAGCGTGCTAGGATCTGGAATACAGACAGCGTGCTAGGATCTGGAAAGATATTGGCATCAAATAGTAGCGGTGAAGAGAATACCCCAGAACCAATAATAGATGACGGTGTAGAGGTCAGCCATGAGGTCAGAATAGCAATCAATCGGCTGAATAATAATAAAGCAGCAGGTGCAGATGGGTTACCAGCCAAAAGCTGGTCAGGAGAATCCACCAAATGCATAATGCATGTCCAATAATTGGAACCTCAGCATCCAGTGTCCCGTGTACACTGACTAGCACAAAACAAAGGAATAAGTCTCCTCCCCATCGCATATAAAGTGCTATCCAGTGTGCTGTGTGAACGACTGAAGCCAATGGTAAATGACATTATTGGACCATACCAATGCGGCCTCAGACCTGGCAAATCCACCATTGACCAGATTTTCACTCTACGCCAAATTCTGGAAAAGACCCACGAAAAACACATCGTCACATTCCACCTATTCGTCGACTACAAAGCCGCTCAGAGGTGTTTAAAGCCATGTCGGCGTTTGGCATTGCTACAAAATTAATACGGCTATGCAGGATAACTTTGAGTGGCACAAGGTCAGCAGTGAAAGTTTGAGAGGATCTCTCGGAGCCCTTTAATACCGAACGAGGATGCAGACAAGGTGGAAAAGGTCATACGAGAGGCAAATGTTAACCGAAACGGCACTATATACACCAAACAACAGATGTTACTCGCCTACGTCGATGGCATCGACATAATAGATCGAACATTGAGAGCGGTAACAGCTACCTTTGAACAAATTGAGAATGAGTCTGCCAACGTGGGTCTGGCAGTAAAGGGCGAGAAGACCAAGATGATGGTATAAACGCTCAAGACCGCTAGTAGACTCGGACCAACTGTGGAATTTAAGAACTACAACTTCGAAGTAGTCAACGATTTTATATACCTTGGTACCGCCATAAATAGATGTTAGTATGGTCTAAGTAAGCAGTTTAGAAACAAGGTCACTTCCCGTCAGACCAAACTCACACTCTACAAGACGCTGATACTGCCCGTGCTGTTATATGGATCTGAAACATGGGTACTTATGCAAGCAGATAAGGCAGCTCTTGGAGTGTTTAAGAAAATAATTCTCCGAAAGATCTATGTGCCGATCTGCATCGACGGTGAATATCTCCATCAAATGAGCAATGAATTGTACCATATAGTCTCGGACATCGACATATTCAGACGTATCGAGATGCAACGACTACGTTGGCTAGGAGGAGGATTCCCCAGCTCCAAAAGCATATAAAAGCGAGCCAACTGATTGTTCATGTAGAAGGGGAAGACCACGAATTACATGGAAAGTTCAAGTGGATGACAACATTGCCGAACATGGCCTTTCAAATTGGAAAAACAACTGCGCAAAAGACCGACGAGCCTCGAAATATTTTTAAGTTCGGCTTATTCACAAGTCTAAGTAATTTTCCTAATGACAATAAGTGTGTATCTATATCAGTACAATAAGCGTGCACTTTATATATCTTTACTTTCTATTACACCCATCATATCCTTGAAAAAAAATCTGCAATTCAACAAATTTGAGTTGCACTGCCATCATTGCAGCTGCTGTACTAAACAAATATTCATAAATTATTCGTTTGTTTTTATCTGCCAAGTTACTCTCGAACGCATAACCAACCAAGTTACCATTTCAGCAAACACTGATTGTGAATAAGTGCATCAATTTCATCCTAGTGGTTGAGATAACAGTATTATTTGTTTTAACGAGGTTTACCTTTCGCCTTTCTGCAGATGGTTTTTTCCCGCGAGTTCTTCCCACTTAGTTTTTTGGGCAAAATGTCATTTATCATCATGTTCGCTTTTTCTTTTTATGAACTACAAGGTTTAGCGTTTTCGTTTTTATTTTGGCACAGGAGAGAGCTCGTTTTCAAAACAAATAAACAATTATTTACATAAAATCTAACGCTGTGCAAGGACACTCAGCTCCTTTGGTGTTGACATTTTCCAACGAATTTTATGTGTGTTTTTTAGAAAAGGTAAACAATGTCAGTGTTGCTGGCTTAAGAGCTAAAGATGGGGTTTTGGGAAAAAAATGCCTTGAAGATTTTGTTTGTGGTGGATTTAAGGCAGTTTGCAAGCATGAGAAATGTGGAATAATTTTTTTTAATGAAGGTAGTTTTTTTTTTTTTGTTTTTGCTGAGGCGTTGTACACCTATCCCACTGCAACCTTGGGAACAGGGTGCAATGTATAAAAACCAAGTACTAGATTTAAGGTTAGATCAGAATTGCACTTTCATGTTTAAAGCAGAATCAATGTTAACGGAACATATCTAATTGTCGTCATAGCAAATTTAGTATTACTTACTTACATAGCTGGCTTGTGACAGAATTTACGTTCCATAAGCCGAGCTTAGAAAAGATTTCCTGGCGCGTCGGTCTTTTGGGCAGTTTTTCCAATTTGAACGACCATTTTCGGCGACATTGTCTTCGACTTGATCTTTCCAACGTATTTTTGGCCTTAACCTTCAGCGCGAACCACCAGTTGACTAGCTTTTATATGATTTTTGAGCTGGGGCATCTTCATCCATTCTCACAACATGACCTAGCCAAGGTAGTCGCTGCAGCTCAATACGTCTAACAATGTCGATGTCCGAAAATAGCTGGTACAACTCATGGTTCATTCGATGGCGATATTCACCGTCAACGCAGATCGGCCCATACATCTTTCGGAGAATTTTTCTCTCAAACACTCCAAGAGCTGCCTCATCTGCTTCCGTAAGTACCCATGCTTCAGATCCGTATAACAGCTCGGGTAGTATCAACGTCTTGTGTGTGTGTGAGTTTGGTCTGGGAGGTAGCCTTGCTTTTGAGTTGTTTGCTCAGACCATAGTAGCATCGGTTGGCCATTACTATCCTTCTCCGAATTTCAAAACTGACGTCATTCATTTTGTTTATGGCGGTATTAAGGTATATAAAATCTTTGACTACCTCGAAGCTGTAGTTCTCAAGTTCCACAGTTTGTCCGAGTCTACTAGCCGTCTTGCGTGTCTTCTCGCCGTTTACCTCCAGACCCACGTTGGCAGACTCCTTTTCAATTTGTTCAAAGGTAGCTGTTACCGCTCTCAATGTTCGATCTATTATGTCGATGACATCGACGTAGGCGAGTAACATCTGTTGTTTGGTGTATATAGTGCCGTTTCTGTTAACATTTGCCTCTCGTATGACCTTTTCCAGCAGGATGTTGAACAGGTCACACGACAAACTGTCACCTTGTCTGCATCCTCGTTCGGTATTAAAGAGCTCCGAGAGGTCCTTTCCAATTTTCACTGCTGACTTTGTGCCACTCAAAGTTGTCCTGCATCGTTTTGCAGCAATGCAAAACGAAGACATGGCTTTAAACACCTCTGAGCGGCTTTGTAGTCGACGAATAGGTGGAATGTGACGATGTATTTTTATGGGTCTTTTCTAGGATTTGGCGTGAGTGAAATACTGGTCAAGGGTAGATTTTCCAGGTCTGAAGCCGCATTGGTATGGTTCAATAATGTCATTGACAAATGGCTTCAGTCGGTCACACAGCTCGCTGAATAGCACTTTATATGCGATGGGAAGGAGACTTATTCCTCTATAGTTGGCATATATCGGACACTCCTGTACATTTCGATTTCCTCACGCTCACGTTTTTCTTACTCTTTCTTCTTTTTTCTGAAAATACGTTTTTCTTTTCTCCTTTTTTTCTTCGCATTCTCCTTTTTACACGCTGCGTTTTTCATATCAGTAGCATTACGACACTCCTGATCGTACCACGGATTTCTTCGCTGAATAGCACTTTATATGCGATGGGAAGGAGACTTATTCCTCTATAGTTGGCATATATCGGACACTCCTGTACATTTCGATTTCCTCACGCTCACGTTTTTCTTACTCTTTCTTCTTTTTTCTGAAAATACGTTTTTCTTTTCTCCTTTTCCCGATAGTTCTCCATCGCATTACGCGTTGCTACTGTCCGCAGAGTTGCCCTACACGCTGCGTTTTTCATATCAGTAGCATTACGACACTCCTGATCGTACCACGGATTTCTTGATGGTGGTCTTTGGTACCCAAGTGTTGCTTTTGCTGCAGTTTGTAGGGAGTGGACAATTCTCTGCCATTATGCTTCTATATTATTATCTGGACAAGGGGTGCTTTCGTCAAGCAGTTGGCTAAGTTGAGCGGAGTAGGCTTCTGCTATCTGTTGTGTTTGCTGTTTTTCGATGTCAAATTTCCGTGTTACATTAGATCGCACCTTTGATGCTACATTAAGAAGGGTGCGTATCTTGGCTGCCACAAGGAAATGGTCCGAATCGATATTCGCTCCCCGGATCGATCGAACGTCTAAAGCTCTGGATGAATGCCTTCCGTCTATCACAACATGATCGATTTGATTTCTCGTTGTTCGATCGGGAGATATCCAAGTGGTCTTGTATATATCGAGATGCTTGAAATTGGTGATGATTGGTGATTCTCAGATCGTGGTCCCTTATACGTTTGCGTGGGTCGTCAACGTTAGGGGGGTTTGGTTTTCTTTTTCTTAGCTTTTTCATAGTAGGCTGGGTTTTCCGAGAGTGGGCAACTAACCCGACGCCTCAACCCAATTTTTATAGTTCTTATGGGTGAACTCGCGGCACATATTAGCTCACTATTTCATCGGGTGATGAAAATAGCTCCCCAGGTGGCACCGCGGGGAGGTCAGTGTCCACAATTGTGATGAAAGAGGGACCAAGATAAGCCTGGGCTTCGCCATCAGCCAATCAGAGCTGTTGCTTGGTATCTTTCATCCCCTACGCCATAGTATTAAGATTCGATAATATTGGGGAAATAAATTTAATTCTTGCCTTGAGCATTTGTCTAATCATGAGTTTTCTAAAAAAATGGAATTTATGTTAGTTGCTATAACAACAACTATCGAATTTCCCTTTTACAGCATTGGGATGCTTAACAAGATTCATAAAAATTTAATTTTCAATTTCAAAAGAAACCTTGAAATTTACTGCAAAACAAAACAATGCTTTAGCAACTAATCAAGGGATTATGCCAAGGCAACTAATGAAGTCTTTCAGCACAATTTTACGATTTCAACTATTATTTCCTCCTTTTTTCTTCTTTTCGACCAAATGGATAATAATGAGAATATTATGGTCTGGGTGTAATAAACATTTGTAGAAATTTATGTCCATGGTAGCAGCAAAACAAAAATAACTACAAATATTATCACATTCAAGTGCGTTGGTATGAACGTATGTTAACATCCTTCGTTTTTTTGTTTCCTTCTTCTTCTTTGTTCACTTTCAGAGACTTCCTTACGGAATGCCTTTTTCCATCGCCCACACGTCCTTACGAACTGCCATGGGAACAGAAAACCGTTTGGGCCATCGTATTTGGTTTTATGCTGTTTGTGGCCATTGCCGGCAATTGCATTGTCTTGTGGATAGTAACGGGTAAGTTGGCTGCACACAATGTAGAATATAAATGGAATGAGAGAGAAAATAGAATAAAAAGCGTAGAACCATAATCTAAAGGCAATTGCATTGAAATGCATTGCCGCCACGACTCGGAATGCCGGGATAATTTATAAAACATGTTTACACTATTGCCAACACTAAATCAAATTAAATGTTATTTATTTATTAACGCAAATGGCTGGCGGTTAAGAAAATGGCTTAACTGTATTGTTTGTATTCTTATTTTAAATGATAAAATGTTGAAAACATACGGCAATTAGTTTTCAAGGATTATGAAAAAAGGCATGGATGACGGAAATAAGCAGCCTTCAAAAGCGGTGAGAATTTTTATAATGGGGAAAGTTTAAATTAAGTACAATAATTTTCTTATGATTTAAATCGGAAACTGATAAAATCGAATATATATTGGTATCGATTAGTTCTAAAATATGACGACTTATATACAGCGTTCCTAACTTTCCAGTAGTTATTATACCCTCAGCCTTATGGCTAATGAGGGTATATACACTTTGTTATGGTGAAAATGTGCCTTATCCAAATATTCGTTTTAGATCCCATGTTTCTTTAGACCCAATCCGTTTCAGAAAATTTGGAATCGATTTACACATGTCCGTCCGTTGTCCGTCTGGCTGGCTGGTGCGCACGATAACTCTCGAAGGGAATAATCGATTTCATTCAAACTTTGCACATTTTAATATTTCTTCCAAACTTAGTTTAAGTTCGAAGATGGGCAATATCGGTCCACTTCTTCTGGTACCTCACCCACAAAATGGTCAAAATTGTGGTAAATATTAATTTTATAATAACATGCAAACGGATGCGACCAATTGGTCCACTCCAGCCAAGAACAAGTTTGAAGATGGACCCATTGGTCCACTCCCATGGCACCTCCCTCTCAAATGATCGAAATGTTCAATATTTATAAATCCAATATCTGGCGATTGGAATGTCTGATTTGAACCAAACTTTGCACAACCTATTATCTTTAATAAGAATATAACAAGTTTGAAGATGGGACCCACTCCTTCTGGTACCTCCCCCACAAAGGGCCAACATTTTCAATATTTATAAATCCAATGTCAGGCGAATTAAAAATCCGATTTGAACCAAGCATTTCACAACAGGTTATCTATACCAAGTCTAGATCAAGTCCGAAGATGGGACCCATTGGTCCATTCCTTCTTGTATCTCCCACACACAAATGTTCAACATCATCGACTCAATTAAGTACGCTATGCCAAATTTCGTGCTAATCGAAAGAAATATGGGGCTTTGGTGCTCCATTAAAATAAATGAAAATGTCTTGTGGATGTTCATTGCACTTACGATTATTCACAATTCTTTGTGGTGGCTATCAATTTTGGGGCTACATAAATACATACACACAGAGGCTTCGGATTACTGTTCCACACAGAGACTTCGGCTTACTGTTCCGCACAGAGGCTTCGACTCACAGCCCCAGACTGAAACGCCGGTTTACTGTTCCACACAGTGAGTTCGTTTACTGTTCATAATTCCGATTATCGTTAATTGTTGTAGCCGCTCCCGTCATTCACCATTCGCCAACTACGACTCCCGACAACCATCGTTCCCGATCACCGTTAAGTCATCGTTGACGATCGTCGTATCTGACACCCGGCAACCATCGTTCCCGATCATCGTTAAATCGTCATAGTCGCTCCCGACAACCACCATTCCCGATCACCGTTAAATCATCGTTGCCGGTTAAATTATCGTTGCCGAATCCCGAGGACCATAATCGTCGTAGCCGCTCCAGATCATCACCAGTATATTACGCCACCCAAAATCAATTATTCTTAATTGCATTTTTATATAAATACACTAGTATTTAAATCAATAAATATCAGATTTTAGGACTAAGGTTTTTTGGGTCCTTATGGATACCTTGGATATGACAGGGCTAACCTCAGCCGACGAGAAAACCACATTAAAAACGAGATACGAAACTAAAAAGTCAAATTCGAAAATGAGCTATATTGGTCCACATTTACACATCGCCCTCCATATAATGATACTTCCCGATTTTCGGTATTTCCTATCAGAGGTTATCAATATTGGTCCCACTTTAGATATATACCTCATATACTTTTGCCTCTGAATTGCAGTATATTGAGGATTTTAGACACAAGCATTATCTATATCGGTCCGTATATATCCATTTTTTTGGTATATCCTCTATGTCGTGATCCCGCTAATTACTCATTACATCAGAAGTCGCGACAGTAAAATATAGTTCCTTGTGGTATAGTAAACTTCATTGCAAGTAAATGTCAATATTTTATATTTTTATATTTAGAACGCTAAACACACGTAGTTATATACACACTTCAATACGCTATACAAAATTTCTTTTCAATCGGAAAAAATTGGTGCACCATTTGGATTCAATCGAACGAACCCACATATGGTAGCTATATCTAAATCTGAAGTGATTTCGAAAAAAAATCCTTCCTTCTGCGCAAAGGTTAGTACTTTGTGCAAATTTTCATATCAATCGAACAACTACTGGTAGTTTTGGATTGAATTGTACGAATCTACATTTGAATCTGAACCAATTTTTAACAATTTCAACATAGTTCGTCCTTGAGTCAAATACATGAGCCGTACAAATTCCATCCAATGCAGGTCATAAATTCGATCTGTACATTGTTTATAATTTTACATCAATAGACTTTTGCAAACACTTACCTCTACCATAGTCCGGTGAAGGGGATAAAAATTTACTTTTTGGGTTATTTTGCGTTAGCAAAGTCATTTTCCCATGACTTTGTATTCCCATATGGGGATATAAATACAGGAATTTTCAGTACTAGTTACCATTTACCGATGCTGAATACTACATTTCTGTTACACCTTGTATTTACATATACAACACTGCGCCTAAAAGCATGCTACAAAATTATTTGTATCAACATAGTTTGACAGTCTTTGTTTATATGTTAGATATTTGAAATATATCCCATAAAAAGAACTTTAATAGATATAAAATCGTGCTTTAGTCCATCATATACAAAATTTAATTTTATACCCTTATGTATTAAACCACCTTACGATTACCACGAAATTTGCCTATACCTTCTGTCGTGCGTCAAGCATTGTTTAAATATTCGTAGAACCCCACTAATATATACCCAAAGTAAAGTGTAATATATAGTCGACGCCGTCCGGCTATACGCCTTTCCTTTCTAGTTATACCCTACACAACTATGTTGTCAGGGTATTATAGCTTTGTGCAGCCCCAAGAGTTTGTAACGCCGCGAAATATTGGTCCTAGACCCACCTTTAAGTATACCGATCGTCATATCTCGACTAGCTGAGTCGATCTAGATATGTGTGTCCGTCCGTCCGTCCGTCTGTCCATTATAATTTGTAAACACGCTACAGGCCACAGTTATGGACCAATCTTTACGAAATTTTTCATGTAGGATGGGTTCTGGCCAATGAAGACCCCTATTGTTTTTGGAAGAGATCGGTTAATATTTAGGGGATGAAATGGACCAAAAACTTTATTTTTGTCGGTTTTTCTGGTCGCTCCAGAGGCCGCAATTATGGCCCAAACACCGCGAATTTTTGCATGGAGAAGGGGATCGGGCCAACGAATAAGCATGCCTGTTTTGATAAGGATCGGTCAATATTTAGCGGGTCAAATGGACCCTGACTTTTGTGTGAAAAATGACAAAATTTGTATTCTACTAGCTGGACCCGTGGCACTTCGCTGCCCCTTCCAAAGGCCAAAAAAGTAAATCCATAATATGGTAATTTTTACTATGAAATGTGTAACTGACTTAGAATTTATAAACGTATAGCATTATTTCTGTGAGAAAACCCGTAACTCAAGTGGCAGGGCATTCAACATCGCACAAATATTCAAAATTCGAGGTATCAAAATATTGAGGTTTCTAGAGGAGTGTGTGAAAGAAAATAACATCCTTAAGTGTCCACGGTAATATATATACTGAATAATTTTTTTCAAAAGAACATCCAAGAAATCGATTTAAAGCAAACTTGACACACGCTATTTGGTATATTGCTCGGTTTAAAATATAATGTCAATCAGACATCCATTGATTACATGTTGTAAATTTACCATGAACCGAATTCAAGGAAAGTTACCAGAGATTAATTTATATCGGACGAACATATATATGGAAGCTACATCTAAATCTGAACAGATTTTCACGAAACTTTGCTAGACTATTCCAGACATAATTCAGTACCCTATGCCAAAATTCGTGCAAATCAAATGATTTTCAGGGGCACCATTTACATAAAATCGGACGAAAATATATATGGGAGCTATTTCTAATTCTGAACCGATTTCCACGAAACGAAAATCGAATGATTTTCAGGGGCACCATTTACATGAAATCGGACGAAAATATATATGGGAGCTATATCTAAATCTGAACCGATTTTCACGAAACTTAGCATACATCATTCTTGACCTAATTTAGTAGGCTGTACCTAATTTCGTGCAAATCGAAAGATATATAGAGACCATTTACATTAAATCGGACAAAAATATATATGGGAGCTATATCTAAATCTGAACCGATTTTTATGAAACTTTGCGCAATCATTCTAATTCAGTACGCTATGCCAAAATCTATCTAAATCTGAATCGTTTTTCACGAAACTTAACACACATCAACTACGCCATGCCAAAATTCATGCAAATGGAATCATATATAGCGATTTTGGTGTGCCAAATATAGAGGCTTCGGTGCACCATTTACATATGGGAGCTATATCTAAATCTGAACCGATTTTCACGAAACATAGTATACATTATTCTTGACCTAATTCAGTATTCTATACCAAATTTCGTGCAAATCGAAAGATATATAGGGACTATTTACATTAAATCGGACACAAATATATATATATATATGTGGGAGCTATATCTAAATCTGAACCTATTTTGATGAAACTTAGCACAATCGTTCTTGACTTAATTCAGTACGCTATGCCAAAATTCGTGCAAATCGAATGATATATAGGGACTTTGGTGTACCAATTACCTAAAATCGGGCGAAACTATATATGGGAGCTATATCTAAATCTGAACCGATTTTCACGAAACTTAGCACACATTATTCTTGACCTAATTTAGTAGGCTATACCAAAAAATTTCGTGCAAATCGAAAGATGTATAGGGACCATTTCATGCATAAATCGACTCAGAAAGTTATTCTATGCTTATTCTCAAAAGGAACCATGGGTCTATCTCGATTTCTTTTGCCTGTTACAAACATATGCACAAAGTCAAACACAATTTGGTGAGGGGTATAAAGAGGGCAAATATGTGTACAGTACTAATTTGTGTATATAATCCAAATTACTTAAATCGCTTCGTGCTCAAATTTTACGAATTCTGTCATCAGTAATGTGTACAGTACTATTTTGTGTATAGAGTCCACATTATTGAAATCTCTGCGTACTCGAATTGTACGAACTCTGTCATTAGTATCACTTTTTTGATTCAGATATTTCCATCTTTATCATTGTCATAAAAACAAATTGTGACTTGGCAACACCTACATAATTGTGGTTTGTGAACTTAGTAAACATCTGTGGTTTGTATATTTACTAACACTTTGCTATAATTGCCAATTCCAATTCTCTGCTATAATGGCCAATTCTGGTCTAAAAAGGGGACAATTTGTATGGGGGCTACTGTTTCCCCTGCCCCCATCAAAAAATTAAGTACCCTATGTTACCACAAATGTACTCAAAAATCGACTGTGAAAATTTCATGAAAATCCGTTCAGTAGTTTAGGAGTCTATAGGGAACACCGATCAAACAAACAAACAGAAATTCATTTTTATATATATAGATAGCGTATATATTTACTCCTGACGGACATAGGCGCGAGGTTGGTCTTTAAATTGATACCAATTATGTTGCCGTATGTACTAAGATGTGTGAGTTACACGTAAATATTTACAGGTGCTTACTTATTCAGATATTATTTAGTAACCCATTACCACACTGGAGGGCGCAAATATATCGCTGAGGTTCCAGTTATAGTCAAGGTCAACGCCTATAATTTTCGGCAATGTTCAGATAATAATTTTGGGATGAAGTGGACCGAAAACTTCATTTTTTGTGTGTTTTTCGAGTCGATCAATTGCCAAAAGCCGAACATCACAACACAACCCACTGTGAAGGGCACCTGGACAAGTAATTAGAAGGGCTGTACTGAATATTGGAAATATTCGGAAAATGTGTCAGTGTAAGGAAGATATGCTGTTGACCTCTAATCGGGCAAGAGAGTGCAACTATTACGAAATATTGCCCAGGCTCGTAATAAAACTCCGCAGAAAGTTAGAGTTACGTGGTAGTTGTGTAGGGTATCGTATGGTCGGCCCCGTCCGACTATACTGCTCCGCTCACTGGTTTTAATATAACTTTGTATTTTTCCAATATTCTAAAATATTATTTTATGAAAACACACACACACATACAAAAAAATCTATATCATACTGATGCTGACAGCCATAGGCTTAATCTAAATAC
>NW_026880259.1:0-29728 GCF_032173495.1 Musca vetustissima
GCAGGTATTATTCTTCTTATAGGAGAGCTGCATGTAATTTTCATCCTATAGGAAAGCTGGAGGTATTTTCCTTCATATAGGAGAGCTTCGTGTAGAAGAGCTGCAGGTATTCTTCTTCCTGTGCAAGAGCTGCAGCTATTGTTCTTCCTGTGGAAGAGCTGCAGGTAATTTTCTTCCTATAGGAAAACTGGAGGTAGTTTCCTTCATATATGAGAGCTGTATGTATTCTTCTTCGTGTAGAAGATTTGCAGGTATTCTTCTTCCTGTGGAAGAGCTGCAGGTATTCTTCTTCCTGTGGAAGAGCTGCAGCTATTCTTCTTCCTATGGAAGGTCAGCAGGTAATTTTCTTCCTATAGGAAAACTGGAGGTAGTTCCCTTCATATATGAGAGCTGTATGTATTCTTCTTGTAGCAGAGTTGCAGGTATTCTTCTTCCTGTAAAAGAGCTGCAGGTGTTCTTCTTCCTGTAAAAGAGCTGCAGGGATTATTCTTCCTATGTGGAGAGCTGTAGAGCTTTTCCCCATGTATTCTGTAGGTATTCTTGTGAAGAGCTGCAGGTATTTTCTTCCTGTGGAAGAGCTGCAGGTATTCTTCTTCCTATAGGAGAGCTGCATGTAAGTTTCTTCCTATAGGAAAACTGGAGGTATTTTCCTTCATATATGAGAGCTGTATGTATTCTTCTTCCGTGTAGAAGAGAAGATTTGCAGGTATTTCCTTCATATAGAGAGCAGGTATTCTTCTTCCTGTGGAAAGAAGAGCTGCAGGTATTCTTCTTGCCGTAGAAGAGCTGAATGTATTCATCATCCTATAGGAGAGCTGCAGGTATTTTTCTTCCTGTAGGAAAGCTGGAAGTGTTTCCCTTCATATAAGAGAGCTGTGTGTATTCTTCTTCGTGTAAAAGAATTTCAGGTACTCTCCTTCCTGTGGAAGAGGTGCAGGTATTCTTCCTGTGGAAGAGCTGCTGGTATTCTTCCTGTGGAAGAGCTGCAGCTATTTTCTTTATGAAAGCTGGAGGCATAGGTAATTTTCTTCATATAGAAGCTGTCAGGTATTCTTCTTTCCTGTAGAAGAGCTGCAGGTATTCTATCTTCCTTGAATATTTTTTTCCTGTTTGAAAGCTGTGGAAGGTATTTTCCTGCATATAGGAGAACTGTTAGAAGGAAGAGTAAGTTACAGTTATTCTTCCAGGAAAAAGGCTTCAAGGAAGAAAATATTCTTTTCTTCTGAAGAGAGCTCTCATTATTTCTATTCTTCTTTCTGTGAAAAAGCTAAATTAGCTCTTCCTTCCTTTGGAGGAAAAATGAAGTAGCTTAGGTATTTTCCTTCTATACGAAGAAGAATACATACAGCTCTCATATATGAAGGAAACAACCTCCAGTTTTCCTATAGGAAGAAAATAACCTGCAGCTCTTTCACAGGAAGCAGAACACATGCAACGCTTTTACACGAAGCTCTTCCACAGGAAGAAGAATACCTGCAGCTCTTCCACAGGAAGAAGAATAGCTGCAGCTCTTTAACAGGAAGAAGAATACCTGCAAATCTTCTACACGAAAAAGAATACATACAGCTCTCATATATGAAGGAAACTACCTCCAGTTTTCCTATAGGAAGAAATTTATTTGCAGCTCTTCTACAGGAAGAAGAATACCTGCAACTCTTCTACACAAAGCTCTCCTATATGAAGGAAAATTCATCCAGCTTTTCTATAGGAAGAAAATTACATGCTGACCTTCCATAGGAAGAAGAATAGCTGCAGCTCTTCCACAGGAAGAAGAATACCTGCAGCTCTTCCACAGGAAGAAGAATACCTGCAGCTCTTCCGCAGGAAGAAGAATACCTGCAGCTCTTAAACAGAAAGAAAGATACTACCTTCCACAGGAAGAAGAATACCTGCAGCTCTTCCATAGGAAGAAGAATAGCTGCAGCTCTTCCACAGGAAGAAGAATACCTGCAGCTCTTCTACACGAAAAAGAATACATACAGCTCTCATATATGAAGGAAACTACCTCCAGTTTTCCTACAGCTTCCCTATAGGAAGAAGAATACCTGCAGCTCTTCCGCAGGAAGAAGACTCCTGCAGCTTTTCCACAGGGAGAGGAATTCGCGCAGCTCTTTCTCTGGAGGAATAATACCTCCAGCTCTCCTATATGAAGAAGAACATACCTGCAGCTTTCCTACAGGAAGCACATTTTTGCTGTTCCGCAAGAAGAAGATACCTGAAGCTCTTTCACAGGAAGAAGAATACCTACAACTCTCCTATAGGAAGAAAATTACATGCAGCTCTCCTATAGGAAGAAGAATACCTGCAGCTCTTCCGCAGGAAGAAGAATACCTGCAGCTCTTCTACAGGAAGAGGAATAGCTACATATTTTTCACAGGAAGAAGAATATCTGCAGCGCTTTCAAAGGAAGAACAATACCTGCAGCTCATTCACAAGAAGCAGCTCTTCTACAGGAAGAAGAATACCTGCAGCTCCGCTGTAGGAAAAAGAATACCTCCAACTTTCCTATAGGAAGAAGAATACCTCCAGCTTTTTCAAAGAAGCAGATAATCTGCAGCTCTTTCAAAAAAAGAAGAACAGCTGCAGCTCTTCCACAGGAAGAGAATACTTTCAGCGCTTCCAGCCTTTTCAAAGAAGCAGAATATCTGCAGCTCTTTAAAAAAAGAAGAACAGCTGCAGTTCTTCCACAGGAAGAGAATACTTTCAGCGCTTCCGCAGGAAGAACAATACCTTCGAATCTTCTACACGAAGAAGAATACATACAGCTCTCATATATGAAGGAAAATACCTCCACCTTTCCTATAGGAAGAAAATTACATTCAGCTCTCCTATAGGAAGAACAATACCTGCTGCTCTTCCATAGGAAAAAAGATACCTGCAGCTCTTCTACAGGAGGAATATTACCTGCAAATCTTCTACACGGAGAAGAATACATACAGCTCTCCTATATGAAGGAAACTACCTCCAGCTTTCCTATAGGAAGAAAATTTCCTGCTGACTGTCCATAGGAAGAAGAATAGCTGCAGCTCTTCCACAGGAAGCAGAATACCTGCACCTCTGCTATATAAGGAAGAATACCTGCACCTTTTAGAAAGAAGCAGAATATCTGCAGCTCTTCAACAGGAAGAAGAATGCCTGCAGCTCTTCCACGGGATGAATAGTACCTGCAAATCTCCTACACGAAGAAGAATACACACAGCTGTCCTATATGAAGGAAACTACCTCCAGCTTTCTTATTGGAACAAAATTACCTGCTTACCATCCATAGGAAGAAGAATAGCTGCAGCTCTTCCACAGGAAGAAGAATACCTGCATCTCTTAAACAGGAAGAAGAATACCTGCACATCGTCTACATGAAAAAGAATACATACAGCTCTCCTATATGCAGGAAATACCTCCAGCTTTCCTATAAGAAGAAAATTACATACCGAGTAAACTTTTCGAGATGATACACATAGATCACAATGGACCAGTAGATAAAGACAGTTCAAAGAAACATATATATTTGTTGTATATATCCCACAAAAACTACCGCTACTCAAGAAGTAATAAGCGCTTTGCGCGAATATTTCAGGTATTACAGCTGACCGCGATACATCATTTCTGATAGAGGGTCTTGTTTCACTTCGAACGATTTCAAAAAAAATACTGAAGACAATGACATCCAACATATTAAAGTGGCTACGTTCTCACCAGAAGCAAATGGTCAGGTAGAACGGGTTAACAGAAATTTAGGCCCAATGATCGCGAAACTCATAAATACAGAAACTGGCATTACTTAGCTAAACACGTTAGAAACCGTAGAATTTGCCTTAAACAATTCCTGCCACAGGATGATCAATGAACACCCCAGTGTGATGTTGTTTGGTGTAAATCAACGAGGAAAAATTTCAGATCAAATTAAAGAAAATATTATGAATGAAGACGTTAGAGGCTTGAGTTCGGTTAGAAAAAGTGCAGACAATCGACAACGTAGCGCACAACAATACAACAAAAATGATACAGATTCTAAGCGAAAAAAAGCGACTATGTCGTAATAAAAAAATATCGACACCAAGCTATGGACGTCTAAAAAGTTCATACCAAAATTATCATAACAAAATGATCGTTATGTTGTACAAGATGTGGATGTTTTTCAGCAAAGCAGAATACCCTACAAAGGAATTTGGGCGGCGCATAACATGAAGCTTTGGCATAAGGGGTCTGGTCACTTAGGTGAATGTGATGTACAAGATTCCCAACAACATACAGAACCACCCATTCCAAATGATAGTAACGTTCCATAGGGCAACCGCCAGAAAGAGTCAGGTGATATTTGTGATCAGGAAGGCCGAATTGTAGTATACTAGTCATTACGTTGTTACTACTCAGTCCGTAAGATAGTGTGAACAGGACTAGTCTGTAAGAACTTAGCAATTAAGCCATCCGTTGTTTACTCTTGTGCGACACCAAGGTTGGGTGCGTTGATGTGTGGAGCATTGTTGGTCGCATAACAACCATGACGACTTGCGAAGGTCAGTTCTGATCGAGCCACACAATAGCTCAGCTGCATTTACTCGCGTAAAGAGTTAATAATAAATAAAATCAACAAAGCTAACCACCACTGTGTTTGAATTTTTACACTACAATGGGAAGGAGAATACCTTCAACTTTTCTACAGAAAGTAGAATACCTGCATTTCTTCCACAGGAAGAAGAATACCTTCAGCGCTTCCGCAAGAAGAATACCTGCAGCTCCGCTATAGGAAGAAGAATACCTCCAGCTTTTTCAAAGAAGCAGGAAGAAGAATAGCTGCAGCTCTTTAACAGGAAGAAGAATAACTGCAACTCCTCTACACGAAGAAGAAAACATACAGCTCTCCTATATGAAGGAAACTACCTCCAGCTTTCCTATAGGAAGAAAATTAACTGCTGACTGTCCATAGGAAGAAGAATAGATGCAGCTCTTCCGCAGGAAGCAGAATACCTGAAACTCTTCCAAAGGAAAAAGAATACCTGCAACTCTCTTATATGAAGCGCTTTCACAGGAAGGCACATTTTTGCAGCTGTTCCGCAAGAAGAAGAATGCCTGCAACTCTTCTACAGGAAGAAGAATACATACAGCTCTCCTATATGAAGGGAAATACCTCCAGCTTTCCTACAGGAAGAAAATTACATGCAGCTCTCCTATAGGAAGAAGAATATATGCTGCTCTTCCAGGAAGAAGAATAGCTGCAGCTCTTCCACAGGAAGAATAATACCTGCATTTCTTCTACAGGAAGAATAATACCTTTAGCGTTTCCGCAGGAAGAAGCTGCTCTGCAGCTCTTCCACAGGAAACAGAATACCTGCACCTCTGCTATAGAAGGAAGAATACCTCCAGCTTTTAGAAAGAAACAGAATATCTGCAGCTCTTTCACAGGAAGAAGAATACCTGCAGCTCTTCCACAGGAAGAAGAATACCTGCAAGTCTTCTACACGAAGAAGAATACACACAGCTGTCCTATATGAAGGAAACTACCTCCAGCTTTCCTATTGGAACAAAATTACCTGTTTATCATCCATAGGAAGATGAATAGCTGCAGCTCTTCAACAGGAAGAAGAATACATGCATCTCTTAAACAGGAAGAAGAATACATACAGCTCTCCTATATGCAGGAAATACATCCAGCTTTCCTATAAGAAGAAAATTACATACCGAGTAAACCTTTCGAGATGATACACATAGATCACTATGGACCAGTAGATAAAGACAGTTCAAAGAAACATATATTTGTTGTCGTCGATTCTTGCTCCAAATTTGTCAAGTATATATCCCACAAAAACTACCGCTACTTAAGAAGTAATAAACGCTTTGCGCGAATATTTCAGGTATTACAGCCGACCGCGATACATCATTTCTGATAGAGGGTCTTGTTTCACTTCGAACGATTTCAAAAAATTTACTGAAGACAATGACATCCAACATATTAAAGTATCTACGTTCTCACCAGAAGCAAATGTTCAGATAGAACGGGTTAACAGAAATTTAGGCCCAATGACCGCGAAACTCATAAATACAGAAACTGGCATTACTTAGCTAAAAACGTTAGAAACCGTAGAATTTGCCTTAAACAATTCCTGCCACAGGATGATCAATGAACACCCCAGTGTGATGTTGTTTGGTGTAAATCAACGAGGAAAAATTTCAGATCAAATTAAAGAAAATATTATGAATGAAGACGTTAGAGGCTTGAGTTCGGTTAGAAAAAGTGCAGACAATCGACAACGTAGCGCACAACAATACAACAAAAATGATACAGATTCTAAGCGAAAAAAGCGACTATGTCGTAATAAAAAAATATCGACACCAAGCTATGGACGTCTAAAAAGTTCATACCAAAATGATCATAACAAAATGATCGTTATGTTGTACAAGATGTGGATGTTTTTCAGCAAAGTAGAATACCCTACAAAGGAATTTGGGCGGCGCATAACATGAAGCTTTGGCATAAGGGGTCTGGTCACTTAGGTGAATGTGATGTACAAGATTCCCAACAACATACAGAACCACCCAATCCAAATGATAGTAACGTTCCATAGGGCAACCGCCGGAAAGAGTCAGGTGATATATATGATCAGGAAGGCCGAATTGTAGTATACTAGTCATTACGTTGTTACTACTCAGTCCGTAAGATAGTGTGAACAGGCCTAGTCTGTAAGAACTTAGCAATTAAGCTATCCGTTGTTTACTCTTGTGCGACACCAAGGTTGGGTGCGTTGATGTGTGGAGCATTGTTGGTCGCATAACAACCATGACGACTTGCGATGTTAGTTCTGATCGATCCACACAATAGCTCAGCTGCATTTACTCGCGTAAAGAATTAATAATAAATAAAATCAACAAAGCTAACCACCACTGTGTTTGAATTTCTACACTACAATAGGAAGGAAGATACCTTCAACTTTTCTACAGAAAGTAGAATACCTGCATTTCTTCCACAGGAAGAAGAATACCTTCAGCGCTTCCGCAGGAAGAAGAATACCTGCAGATCCGCTATAGGAAGAAGAATACCACCAGCTTTTTCAAAGAAGCGGAATATCTGCAGCGCTTTCAAAAGAAATAATAATTTCTGCAGCTCTTCCACAGGAAGACGTATACCTGCAACTCCTCTACACGAAGAAGAAAACATACAGTTCTCCTACATGAAGGAAACTACCTCCAGGTTTCCTATAGGAACAAAATTAACTGCTGACTGTCCATAGGAAGAAGAATAGATGCAGCTCTTCCATAGGAAGAGGAATACCTGCCGCTCTTACACAGGAAGCAGAATACCTGAAACTCTTCCAAAGGAAAAAGAATACCTGCAACTATCTTATATGAAGCGCTACCACAGGAAGGCACATGTTTGCAGCTGTTCCGCAAGAAGAAGAATGACTGCAACTCTTCTACAGGAAGAAGAATACATACAGCTCTCCTCTATGAAGGAAAATACAGGAAGAAAATTACATGCAGCTCTCCTATAAGAATAATAATACCTGCTGATCTTCCAAAGTAAGAAGAATAGCTGCAGCTCTTCCACAGGAAGAATAATACCTGCATTTCTTCTACAGGAAGAATAATACCTTTAGCGTTTCCGCAGGAAGAAGCTGCTCTGCCGCTCTTCCACAGGAAACAGAATACCTGCACCTCTGCTATAGAAGGAAGAATACCTCCACCTTTTAGAAAGAAGCAGAATATCTACAGCTCTTCAACAGGAAGAAGAATGTCTGCAGCTCTTCCACGGGAAGAATAGTACCTGCAAATCTCCTTCACGAAGAAGAATACACACAGCTGTCCTATATGAAGGAAACTACCTCCAGCTTTCCTATTGGAACAAAATTACCTGTTTATCATCCATAGGAAGATGAATAGCTGCAGCTCTTCCACAGGAAGAAGAATACCTGCATCTCTTAAACAGGAAGAAGAATACATACAGCTCTCCTATATGCAGGAAATACCTCCAGCTTTCCTATAAGAAGAAAATTACATACCGAGTAAACCTTTCGAGATGATACACATAGATCACTATGGACCAGTAGATAAAGACAGTTCAAAGAAACATATATTTGTTGTCGTCGATTCTTGCTCCAAATTTGTCAAGTTATATCCCACAAAAACTACCGCTACTTAAGAAGTAATAAACGCTTTGCGCGAATATTTCAGGTATTACAGCCGACCGCGATACATCATTTCTGATAGAGGGTCTTGTTTCACTTCGAACGATTTCAAAAAATTTACTGAAGACAATGACATCCAACATCTTAAAGTATCTACGTTCTCACCAGAAGCAAATGTTTAGATAGAACGGGTTAACAGAAATTTAGGCCCAATGACCGCGAAACTCATAAATACAGAAACTGGCATTACTTAGCTAAACACGTTAGAAACCGTAGAATTTGCCTTAAACAATTCCTGCCACAGGATGATCAATGAACACCCCAGTGTGATGTTGTTTGGTGTAAATCAACGAGGAAAAATTTCAGATCAAATTAAAGAAAATATTATGAATGAAGACGTTAGAGGCTTGAGTTCGGTTAGAAAAAGTGCAGACAATCGACAACGTAGCGCACAACAATACAACAAAAATGATACAGATTCTAAGCGAAAAAAAGCGACTCGTAATAAAAAAATATCGACACCAAGCTATGGACGTCTAAAAAGTTCATACCAAAATGATCATAACAAAATGATCGTTATGTTGTACAAGATGTGGATGTTTTTCAGCAAAGCAGAATACCCTACAAAGGAATTTGGGCGGTGCATAACATGAAGCTTTGGCATAAGGGGTCTGGTGAATGTGATGTACAAGATTCCCAACAACATACAGAACCACCCAATCCAAATGATAGTAACGTTCCATAGGGCAACCGTCGGAAAGAGTCAGATCACTATGGACAGTAGATCACTATGGACCAGTAGATAAAGACAGTTCAAAGAAACATATATTTGTTGTCGTCGATTCTTGCTCCAAATTTGTCAAGTATATATCCCACAAAAACTACCGCTACTCAAGAAGTAATAAGCGCTTTGCGCGAATATTTCAGGTATTACAGCTGACCGCGATACATCATTTCTGATAGAGGGTCTTATTTCACTTCGAACGATTTCAAAAAATGTACTGAAGACAATGACATCCAACATATTAAAGTAGCTGCGTTCTCACCAGAAGCAAATGGTCAGGTAGAACGGGTTAACAGAAATTTAGGCCCAATGATCGCGAAACTCATAAATACAGAAACTGACATTACTTAGCTAAAACCGTTAGAAACCGTAGAATTTGCCTTAAACAATTCCTGCCACAGGATGATCAATGAACACCCCAGTGTGATGTTGTTTGGTGTAAATCAACGAGGAAAAATTTCAGATCAAATTAAAGAAAATATTATGAATGAAGACGTTAGAGCCTTGAGTTCGGTTAGAAAAAGTGCAGACAATCGACAACGTAGCGCACAACAATACAACAAAAATTATACAGATTCTAAGCGAAAACAAGCGACTATGTCGTAATAAAAAAATATCGACACCAAGATAAGGACGTCTAAAAAGTTCATACCAAAATGATCATAACAAAATTATCGTTATGTTGTACAAGATGTGGAAGTTTTTCAGCAAAGCAGAATACCCTACAAAGGAATTTGGGCGGCGTATAACATGAAGCTTTGGCATAAGGGGTCTGGTCACTTAGGTGAATGTGATGTACAAGATTACCAACAACATACAGAACCACCCATTCCAAATGATAGTAACGTTCCATAGGGCAACCGCCGGAAAGAGTCAGGTGATATTTATGGTCAGGAAGGCCGAATTGTAGTATACTCGTCATTACGTTGTTACTACACAGTCTGTAAGATAGTGTGAACAGGCCTAGTCTGTAAGAACTTAGCAATTAAGCCATCCGTTGTTTACTCTTGTGCGACAGCAAGGTTGGGTGCGTTGATGTGTGGAGCAGTGTTGGTCCCATAACAACCATGACGACTTGCGAAGGTCAGTTCTGATCGAGCCACACAATAGCTCAGCTGCATTAACTCGCGTAAAAAATTAATAATAAATAAAATTAACAAAGCTAACCACCACTGTGTTTGAATTTCTACACTACAATAGGAAGGAGAATACCTGCAACTTTTCTTCAGAAAGAAGAATACCTGCATTTCTTCCGCAGGAAGAATAATACCTGCAGCTCCGCTATAGGAAGAAGAATACCTCCAGTTTTCCTATAGGAAGAAAATTAACTGCTGACTGTCCATAGGAAAAGGAATAGATGAAGCTCTTCCACAGGAAGAAGAATACCTGCTGCTCTTCCACAGGAAGCAGAATACCTGAAGTTCTTCCAAAGGAAGAAGAATACCTGCAACTCTCTTATATGAAGAAAAATACATTCAGCTTTCCTATAGGAAGAAGTATACCTGGAGTTACACAAATAGAAGAAAACCCGCAGCGCTACCACAGGAAGGCACATTTTTGCAGCTGTTCCGCAAGAAGAAGAATGCCTGCAACTCTTCTACAGGAAGAAGAATACATACAGGAAGAAAATTACATGCAGCTCTTCTATAGGAAGAAGAATGCATGCCGCTCTTCCATAGAAAGAAGAAACCTGCAACTCTTCTACAGGAAGAAGAATAGCTGCAGCTCTTCCACAGGAAGAATACTACCTGCATTTCTTCTAGAGTAAGAAGAGTACCTGCAGCTCCGCTACAGGAAGAAGAATACCTCCAGGTTTTCTATAGGAAGAAGAATACCTCCAGCTTTTTCAACGAAGCTGAATATCTGCAGCTCTTTCAAAAGAAGAAGAACAGCTGCAGCTCTTCCACAGGAAGAGAATACTTTCAGCGCTTCCGCAGGAAGAACAATACCTGCGAATCTTCTACACGAAGAATACATACAACTCTTCTATATGAAGGAAACTACCTCCAGCTTTCCTATAGGAAGAAAATTAACTGCTGACTATCCATAGGAAGAAAAATAGTTACAACTCTTCCACATGAAGCAGAATACCTGAAGCTCGGCCAAAGGAATAAGAATACCTGCAACTCTCTTATATGAAGAAAAATACGTCCAGCTTTCCTATAGGAAGAAGTATATCTGGAGTTATACAAATAGAAGGAAACCCGCAGCGCTACCACAGGAAGGCACATTTTTGCAGCTGTTCCACAAGAAGAAGAATGCCTGCAACTCTTCTACAGGAAGAAGAATACATACAGCTCTCCTACATGAAGGGATATACAGGAAGAAAATTACATGCAGCTCTCCTATAGGAAGTAGAATACATGCTGCTCTTCCATAGAGAGAAGAATACCTGCAACTCCTCTATAGAAAGAAGAATATCTGCAGCTATTCCACAGGACGAATAATACCTGCATTTCTTCTACAGGAAGGATAATACCTTTAGCGTTTCCGCGGGAAGAAGAATACCTGCAGTTCCGCTATAGGAAGAAGAATACCTCCAGCTTTCTTATAGGAAGAAGAATACCTCCAGCTTTTTCAAAGAAGCAGATTATCTGCAGCTCTTTCAAAGGAAGAAGAATAGCTGTAGCTCTTCCACAGGAAGAGAATACTTTCAGCGCTTCTGCAGGAAGAACAATACCTACACGAAGAAGAATACATACAGCTCTCCTATATGAAGGAAGCTACATCCAGCTTTCCTAGAGGAAGAAAATCTAATGCAGCACTCCTATAGGAAGAAGAATACCTGCTGCTCTTCCATAGGAAGAAAAATACCTTCCACAGGATGAATAATAGCTGCAGCTTTTTCAAAGAAGCAGAATATCTGCAGCTCTTTCAAAGGAAGAAGTAGAGCTGCAGCTCTTCCACAGGAAGCAGCTCTTCTACAGGAAGAATAATACCTGCAACGTTTCCGCAGGAAGAAGAATACCTGCAGTTCCGCTACAGGAAGAAGAATACCTCCAGTTTTCCTATAGGAAGAAGAATATCTGCAGCTCTTGCACAGGAAGAGAATACTTTCAGCTGCTGTCTACATGCTGTCCTTCCATAGGAAGGAGAATACCTGCAGCTCTTCCACAGGAAGGAGAATACCTGCAAATCTTCTGCACGAAGAAGAATACATATAGCTTTCCTATATGAAGGTAACTACCTCCAGCTTTCCTATAGGAAGAAAATTTCCTGCTGACTATCCATAGGAAGAAGAATAGCTGCAACTCTTCCACAGGAAGCAGAATACCTGCACCTCTGCTATAGAAGGAAGAATACCTCCAGCTTTTAGAAAGAAGCAGAATATCTGCAGCTCTTCAACAGGAAGAAGAATGCCTGTAGCTCTTCCACGGGATGAATGGTACCTGCAAATTTCCTACACTAAGGAGAATACACACAGCTGTCCTATATGAAGGAAACTACCTCCAGTTTTCCTATATGAAGAAATTTACTTTCAGCCCTTCTACAGGAAGAACAATAGCTGCAGCTCTTGCACAGGAAGAAGAATACCTGCAAATCTTCTACATGAAAAAGAATACATACAGCTCTCCTATATGCAGGAAATACCTCCAGCTTTCCTAAAAGAAGAAAATTACATACCGAGTACACCTCTCGAGATGATACACATAGATCACTATGGACCAGTAGATAAAGACAGTTCAAAGAAACATATATTTGTTGTTTGTTGTTCCGCAAGAAGCAGAATGCCTGCAACTCTTCTACAGGAAGAAGAATACATACAGCTCTCCTATATGAAGGAAACTACCTCCAGCTTTCCTACAGGAAGAAAATTACATGCAGCTCTTCTATAGGAAGAAGAATACATGCTGCTCTTCCTCTCGAGATGATACACATAGATCACTATGGACCAGTAGATAAAGACAGTTCAAAGAAACATATATTTGTTGTTTGTTGTTCCGCAAGAAGCAGAATGCCTGCAACTCTTGTACAGGAAGAAGAATACATACAGCTCTCCTATATGAAGGGAAATACCTCCAGCTTTCCTACAGTAAGAAAATTACATGCAGCTCTTCTATAGGAAGAAGAATACATGCTGCTCTTCCATAAAAAGAAGAATACCTGCAACTCTTCTACAGGAGGAAGAATAGCTGCAGCTCTTGCACAGGAAGAATAATACCTGCATTTCTTCTACAGCAAGAATAATACATGCAGCGTTTCCGCAAGAAGAAGATTACCTGCAGCTCCGCTACAGGAATAAGAATACCTCCAGTTTTCCTATAGGAAGAAGAATACCTCCAGCTTTTTCAAAGAAGCAGAATATCTGCAGCTCTTTCAAAAGAAGAAGAACAGCTGCAGCTCTTCCACAGGAAGAGAATACTTTCAGCGCTTCCGCAGAAAGAACAATACAAATAAACTGCTGACTGTCCATAGGAAGAAGAATAGTTGCAGCTCTTCCACAGGAAGAAGAATACCTGCAGATCATCCACAGGAAGCAGGATACCTGAAGCTCTTCCGCAGGAAAAAGATTACCTGCAGCTCCGCTACAGGAAGAAGCATACCTCCAGTTTTCCTATAGGAAGAAAATTAACTGCTGACTGTCCATAGGAAAAAGAATATATGAAGCTCGTCCACAGGAAGAAGAATACCTGCAGCTCTTCCACAGAAAGTAGAATACCTGAAGCTCTTTCAAAGGAAGAAGAATACCTGCAACTCTCTTATATGAAGAAAAATACATCCAGCTTTCCTATAGGAAGAAGTATATATGAAGTTACACAAATAGAAGGAAACCCGCAGCGCTACCACAGGAAGGCACATTTTTGCAGCTGTTCCGCAAGAAGAAGAATGCCTGCAACTCTTCTACAGGAAGAAGAATACCTCTAGCTTTCTTACAGGAAGAAAATTACATGCATATAGGAAGAAGAATACATGCTGCACTTCCATAGAGAGAAGAATACCTGCAACTCCTCTACAGGAAGAAGAATAGCTGCAGCTCTTCCACAGGACGAATAATACCTGCATTTCTTCTACAGGAAGGATAATACCTTTAGCGTTTCCGCAGGAAGAAGAATACCTGCAGCTCCATTACAGGAAGAACAATACCTGCATCTCCGCTACAGGAAGAAGAATACCTCCGGTTTCTCTATAGGAAGAAGAATACCTCCAGCTTTTTCAAAGAAGCAGATTACTGCAGCTCTTTCAAAGGAAGAAGAATAGCTGCAGCTCTTCCACAGGAAGAGAATACTTTCAGCGGTTCCGCAGGAAGAACAATACCTGCGAATCTTCTACACGAAGAACAATACATACAGCTCTCCTATATGAAGGAAACTACCTCCAGCTTTCATAAAGTATAAAATTCAGAATAAAATGGCCGTATCCCAAGGACGCCTTTTGACAATCAAATTGTTTCGTTAAATATGAATACTAAAAATGAATATATTATTGTAAAATTGACAATATCAAAAATTATTTTCTCGTAAAAACGATGCGGCCAAATCGGCATCCAAATTAGGCAGTATGGCTTGAAGCTTCTTCGCTGTCAGACTCCTTTTGGGAAGCTACGTCCAAAACTGCCAATTTGGTTTTAGTCCACTGGAACTTCCTAAAGGGAAGTGGTTCGGAGTAATAGCTTCTTCACTATTTTCCTCAACGGGAACATATGCAAGCGGTCTCGAATGAATAATATTTTCCACATCAATTAACATGCTTAACAAAACTTCATCAGTAGGATTCCTATGTGGCATGATATTGTATAAAACATTTATAACCGAAAGAACTAAACGCTCTCAGCACCTCCCATGTGGGGTGAAGCTACCATTTCGTTTTGATCGACTTCGGCTAAGGCCTCTGTTATCTCTCTTTCTGCCCCGACGAAATTTGTCCCATTATCACTATAGAATTCAAGACGAATTCCCCTTCGCGCCATAAAGTTCCGAATGGCCAAAATGCATGAATTTGTCGTCAGAGAATGTGCGACTTCAATATGAACTGCTCGTTTCGTCAAGCACATAAATATGGACCCATATCGTTCTTCCACATGGCGATTTACATTCACCAATATAGATCCAAAAAAATCTAGTCCTGTATAAGTAAATGGCGCCAAATATAAAGCGAGGCGAGCACGGGGCAATTTTGCCACTTGTGGGCTCTTCGGGAACACCTTATTAATTTGGCACTACTGGCAACGACGAATTATTGATTTATATGTAGCGCGCAATCTTGAAATGGAATATTTCTGCCTCAATTCATTAATAACAGTTCCACGATTCCACAAAACTGCCAATTTGGTTTTAGTCCACTGGAACTTCCTAAAGGGAAGTGGTTCGGAGTAATAGCTTCTTCACTATTTTATTTTATTTATTTTATTTAATTATTCAGTAATACAAAAGCCTTCATGGCCAAAAAATATATTACACAGTTAATAAACCTGAAATAAATTTAACATTTTCCTATTGTTGGCTCCCCAGCCTTTATTTACATTCAACAATTTTTCAAACAGATATACAATATAAAAATTAATTAATAGGCAAAAACATTACCCAATGTTACATATAGATGCTTCGGACTAAAAACAGTAATTGAAGCAATTTTTCTTTATTGGCTAATATTAAATAATACTACGAAGACAAGTACATTCTAAGTTTTAAACGGAATGCATTGTTCGAGTGTGAGAATATGCGCAATTCTATAGGTAAATAGTTCCAGCATCGAGCAACCCGAACAACAAAACATCTTTCAAAACACAGATTATGTATATGTGGTATTATTAACTGGGTATTTCTACTCGAGTGAGAGAAGGTAAATAAATTGCACACCTGCTTAGGGAATCCCGTTTTTATAATTTTGTAGAAATGTATTAAGTTACGGAAATCAATAAATTGTCTAAACGAACAACCTAAAAAGTTTTTTACAAAATAGGAAATATGTTCACGTAACTTAATGTTATACACAAATCTGGCAATCATATTCATAATTTTCTGTAATTTAATAAGGTTATAATCAGATGTGCCAGATACCACTTCCAAAGCATACAAAATGCGTGGCATTAGAAGTGCATGTGCCATTTTTATTTTAACCCATTTTGGTAAAAATATGCTCACGGAATGCAACTTCCGTAGAACATAGTAGACTTTCGATTGAACAACATCAATATGGGAGTCAAAATTTAACCTATTATCTAATAATAATCCCAAACATTTATGTCTATCTACTATATCAACGGCTGATTGACCTATTAAGATATTGATATTAGGCACTTGAGCACCAAAGATAATTGCTTTTGTCTTATTTGGGTTAATATATAATGAATTATCCTGAGTCCATCCTAACGTCCGTTCCAAACATGCATTTATTCCATTCTCAAGGTCATACATTCTATATCGATCTGAACTAAACATGAGGAACACATCATCAGCATATATGTGCAATGAACATATATTGAGATCCAAGTATTCTAACAAATCGTTCATATACATTATAAAGAATCTAATGATATAATGGTAGATGATATCCCATTTAACTCAACAAACTGCTTTCGGTCATGTACATAAGACGATATAAGTTTACATGCAGAAAATGAGAAATTGAACTTATTTTTAAGCTTGCGAATCAGCATCACATGATTAATCGAATTGAATGCTTTTGACAAATCAAGAGAAACTAATGCACTAACTCGATTAAAATTACTGTGACATCTGATAGTGTCCGTTAAGTGTAAGAGTAATGACGTTGTGCTATGACCCGCACGAAAAGCATATTGCTCATCAATAAATTTGCTCCTTGTACTCAAGAGAATTTGATTTTTCATTATATGTTCGCAAACTTTGGAAATAACTGGAAGAATTGAGATTGGCCGCAAATCATCAGCATCACAAACTGTGGAAACCTTAGGAATTGGCACAACGCGGGCAATCTTCCACGAAGTGGGAAATACTGATTTAGTCAAAATTAAGTTAAACAAATCCAAAATCAAACCTGACACATGCGGAAATATAAGTTTTAAAAATTCCACAGATATTTTATCAACTCCCACCGACTTGGATTTGATTTTACCTAGGGCAATAGCAATGTCATCAGTAGTTATACATGAGAAGGAAAAAGAATGGTCATGATCGTTAAAGGATTGCAAATTCAAATTACCATAGCTATTTGATAACCCACTTGAGGCAAAACAATTGTTGACCGTTTCTGCATCAAGTCCATTCAATACGTTTTCATCTCCAATGCAGCCATGATTTCGAAGAATTCTCCATAAACTTCTAGAGTCTACATTTTTAAAGGTTTTCATATAATAACTACGTCTCTTCTTTCGAATTACATTTTTCACCTTATTTCGATATTTACAAAATATAACCCAATTATACAGGGTTTGGTCTTCCAAATAAGCTCTATAAGATAAATCCCTTAAGTTTTTCGCTGCTAAAATGTTCCTCGAATTCATCCAATTATCGTCTTGTAACAAAATGCGCCTACGAACAACCGGAACATTTTTATATAGATTATCAATAAGCTCAGATAAAATTGAGCATTTTTCATCAACGTCATGAGTTAAATTGAAGCTTGTATAGTTAAAATTGGACAGACATTGAAAAACGCCATCCCAATTTATATTCCTTAAGTCATGAAACTCCACCACTTCTTCAAACGCATTGATTTCAAGATCAATACATGCCACAATTAATGAATGGTGCGATATAGCAGGACATTGTACTTGGCAAGAAAGATTTACAATTGAGCTATCACTTAAGAGCATGTAATCAATTAGTGAGGAACTTCGATGGGTCACATCAAAATGTGTGGGCATAGAATTATGTATGATATCTAAATTTAGTCGAAGGCACATAGACCTCATTAGTGAAGCACGTGAAATGTTGAAAAGGTCGCAATTAAAGTCTCCAACCACTATAATGTTGGTGTAAGTCAAAAATAAGTCGCGGTGCACATCTTCAAACACAGACACGTCACCCACAGGAGGTAAATAAGCTACACCAAACAAAATTTTTGTAGCTCCGGAATAAAGTTCTATGAAAAGCGATTCACACTTCCCAGCAATGGATGATTTAAATACTAATTTATGTCGAAGTTTTCTTGAAATATAAATCCCAACTCCCCCGCCTCTGGAATATCTACGATCATTCCTATAAAATTTAAAGCCCAGCATATTCACCGCACAAGTTGAAACATCGGATTTCAACCACGTTTCAGTAATTCCAATAACATCCAAAAGTGAATCACACAGGATTGACTTCAATTCATTAAACTTAACGGAGTAAGTTGAGGGTCTCATACTCTGACAATTTATGTGGCCTATTTTAAATTTATTGTCCCAAGGCTCCAACATTGATTTTAGGGAAATGTTACTGCCAACTACAGATCCCATATTTAAGTCAAAATACATCAAATATAAGTAACATAAATAAAGTGGGGAACCAACGAACAATCAAAATATTAACATAATAATCCATACTTAATTAACAACTAATCAAATTTAATTAAAAAACAGATGCTTATGTTTATTTTATATTAGATCAACATTTATCAAGATCGGTATTGAAAACATAATTTCAGTCGGTGTCCCGACATAACATGACCTACATCGCATTTTTTAATTCATATTTCAATTCTTATTTTTGAGATCATTTTAGAAATAGGGATAATAGGCAGACAAACCAAAATGTATTTACAACATTATTTAATTTAAAACATTACGAAATTAATGTGTATGACTTGACAAATTTTGTAAATGACGGACAAAAAGTATACAGACGGACGGACTTACCGATGTAGGCCATATGTAAAAGCTTTTATAGGAAGATATATAACTTCATTACAACTAATGTTCGTCCAAGGTAGAATCAGCATTGATAAGAAGTAAGTTACATTGTTCAAGGCTGCAAACATCATTCCTTCCATTCGGGAAAAATAGTTTTGCTTTGAGGCTGTCAGAATTGAATAATTTAAACTTGACAATACACCCCTTTCGAAGCAGTTTTCTACACGTTGAATTCAATCTTGCTGCAGCTGGTGAATAATGGTCGTTTAAGTACACACGTTTATTTATATCACTGCCCTGACCACTCACAAGATCACAAATTTTAAGATTACGTGTCGCAAAATATTCTTTCATAATATCATCACGTACTTGCACCGAATTGAATTTAATCAGGACCAGGTTACGATTGTGCATATAACAAACATGATTTACTTCGTTCCTGGACAATGATATCTTAAAAATTGCAGCCAACTTTCCTCAACGGGAACATATGCAAGCGGTCTCAATTAATAATATTTTCCACATCAATTAACATGCTTAACAAAACTTCATCAGTAGGATTCCTATGTGGCATGATATTGTATAAAACATTTATAACTGACAGAACTAAACGCTCCCAGCACCTCCCATGTGGGGTGAAGCTACCATTTCGTTTTGATCGACTTCGGCTAAGGCCTCTGTTATCTCTCTTTCTGCCCCGACGAAATTTGTCCCATTATCACTATAGAATTCAAGAGGAATTCCCCTTCGCGCCATAAAGTTCCGAATGGCCAAAATGCATGAATTTGTCGTGAGAGAATTTGCGACTTCAATATGAACTGCTCGTTTGGTCAAGCACATAAATATGGACCCATATCGTTCTTCCAAATGGCGATTTACATTCACCAATATAGATCCAAAAAAAATCTAGTCCTGTATAATTAAATGGCGCCAAATATAAAGCGAGGCGAGCACGGGGCAATTTTGCCACTTGTGGACTCTTCGGGAACACCTTATTAAATTGGCACTACTGGCAACGACGAATTATTGATTTATATGTAGCGCGCAATCTTGAAATGGAATATTTCTGCCTCAATTCATTAACAACAGTTCCACGATTCATGTAATAAAATCGCTCATGATAATGTAAAATAATTAATTAATTTCTTCGAGGTAAAATAATCGGTCGTTTTTGTTCTGTGGAGACGTCCGCCCGCCTTGCACTAAAGTGCAACAACTTCTCAAGGCCACCACTAACCATTTTCGAATCCCAAATACAATCTTAACAATAGTGTCTTAATGTAAACAATTTAATTCAGTATGTCTTAGAAAACTAGAAAACAAATGATATTTAACAATGAAATTAAAAGTATAGAATTCAGCCTCTCTTGTTATTTTTTTTTATCAGGTATCAAATTCAATTCAATCGGCTCGTAATCGGCACCTTCTTGCCTTCACCAAAACATAATCGGCCGAATATGGAATCCTGGATGAAAATACGGCCAGGCTGAACCATAGGTGGTCCCACAAAAACTGCTCTACAGGCTTCGGCTCCCAGAATCAAAAAATACGGCGACGACCGGTTCCAATATCTATCTGCGTCGATCACATTACCGGGAGGGTTGGCAAACATGTTAGCCTCTTTATCAATCCGTGCAGTCGGAGTAACCGCAAATACGCGATCGGGAACCACCAATTCAACCTTGATCTTTTTCCGGTCAACACTCTGATGTTGTAACACAACCGTAGTTCTTTCGTTGTCCATAAGACTGTGCATATCAAGGGCTTCTTCCAAGGCAATATAAGAATATTTCGAATTCGGATCGAGCAGCACTCTGGTATTTTGATCTCGCCGACAATAACAGGTATAAATTCTGACAGGTATAAATTCTGGTATAGCAACTGAATTAAATTATGGTAAAATATAAAGTAATGGTTTAGATTTGTGATACTAATTTGTGAATGGGTCTAGGGTCGAACTTTGTCATCAGATTCTGAACTCCTCGAAGGTGTATTTAAGTTGACCAGAAAGCTTTTTGAAGTGGGTCTTACAACTTTTCACTCCCGACTCCCAGAGTCCGCTCATATGAAGAGCTGCTCCAGGGATGAAATGCCATGAAAGTCTTTGATGGCCAAATTTAAAATTTATTGACAGCCTCGTCCTTAAACGATTTAACTTGTTGGGCAATGTTTGAGTCGATTTGCCGCGCAGCTCCCAAAAAGTTTCTGCCATTATCCGAGTACATGGAATTTGGACAACCTCTTCGAGCCACAAATCTATCTAATGCTGCCAGGAAGGCTGGGGTAGACAAGTCACTGACTGCCTCCAAATGGATTGCATTAGTTGCGAAACATACAAAGAGACACACATATCCTTTGATAATTCTGCTATAACGACCGGTAAAACTCTTTATCTCAAAGGGTCCGGCAAAGTCTACTCCCGTATTAGTAAATGCTCGACTCAGAGTCGTTCTTTCGGGGGGCAACACGCTCATAATTTGTTGCATCAGCTTCTGACGGTGTAGAACACAGACCTTGCAATTGTGTATAACAATCTTCACCAAGTTTTTAAGTCTGATCACCCAACATTCTAAGCGGACGGTCGTCATTACCAATCTTATACCACCGTGTCAAGTGATTTTATTAACGAACTCCACATAAAGTCTTGCTATCCTGCTTTCATAGGCCAGAAACACCGGATCCCGTTCGTTGTACGTCAAACACATCGGCCTAAGCGGCCATTGGCCCGGATGATGCCAGCTTGATCTAGAAATGGGTTTAAACATATCAATGGACTTTTGGGACTCAGTTTGGTCTTAGCTGTTAGGCAAGCATAGTCCTTAGCAAAATATTGTTTCTGCGACCATATAAATATACCTTTTCTAGCTATGAACAACTCTTCTGAAGACATCTCACGATTTGAATCCGACTTCCGAGTAAGAGATACAAAACGATACATTCTAGCTAAAACATGAATCGCCTTTTGGAAAGTAGATATATTCGATAAAAATCCTGCACTTGTGGTTTCTCCTTTACCTTTAGAGGTCCACCTGAGTCTCCTGTCACTTTCTCCGTTTCTTCCGGCTTGCCACCACTTACTTTCAACGAGCTATCCGCAACTTCTGACGATTTCCCTCCGAGGATGTTTGAAATTCTGTTACACTGTTTGGCCAATTATTCTCATCCAACATGAGCCACTCTGGTCCATGCCACCATAACTTATTATCCTTAAGCTCCGAAGGAGTCAGCCCCCGGGTTGCTAGATCGGCAGGATTACAATTCGATACAACATGTCTCCACTCTATGTTACCAACTTTACCTAGAATACTAGATACCCTATTGGCTACAAACGTTTTCCAGCAATTTGGGGGTTTTCTGAGCCACGCAAGGACGATAGTCGAATCGGACCATAAAAATAATTCAAATTGACTCTGTTTCATTTTCATTCTGACACTTTCTATTAAATTCGCTAGCAAAGTGGCACCGCACAACTCTAGTCTTGGTAAGGACACCTTCTTTATTGGAGCAACTTTTGTCTTCGATATTAATAAATTCGAAAAAACTCCGTCTTCATTTTTTATCCTTACATAAACGGTAGCAGCGTATGCTAATTCAGATGAGTCACAAAACCCGTGAATTTGAACCACATTACTTGGTGAAAACTTAATCCATCTTGGAATAGAAATAAGGTTAATCTTATCAAAGTTGGTAATGAACATTAACCATTTCTGAAGTGCTAATAGTTTTATTGGTTCATCCCATTGTATTCGATCGAGCCACATTTGCTGCATTAATATTTTAGCTGTAATTATTATTGGCGCTAACCATCCTGCTGGATCAAATATCCTAGCTATCATAGACAACACTTGTCTCTTAGTATATGATGACTTGACTCGAACGACGTCCGTTACAAAGTAGAAATAATTAGATGCCGCATTCCACCGAACGCCTAGCATTTACGCCCTGCTATCCTCTTCGAGACACACAAACGAACCAGATAACAAGTCCTTCAATGGCAAATCTTCCAAAATTTCCTCTGTATTTGAAGTCCATTTCCTCAAATCAAACATAGCCGTTTTCAAAATTCCAATCAGCTGATCTCGAGCTTCCAATGCATCTTCTATAGAATGCGCACCAACCAGGGCATCATCCACATACATTGCCTCTCGCAATATTTTTGCACCTATTGGGAAACTTTTCTCTTCATCATCAGCTAACTGCAGAAGCGTTCTCAACGCCAGGTACGGAGCACAATTTACTCCAAAAGTCACCGTTTTCAATCTATAATCCTGAATCTCTCCATTCTCAGAGTTTCGCAATATTATTCTTTGAAAATTAGTGTGTCTTTGGTGAACTAATATCTGTCTGTACATTTTTGTTATATCCGCACTGAATACATATTTATAAAATCTCCATTTTGTTATCAGAGCCACTAAATCTTGCTGCAACGTCGGACCAATATACAAGTTATCGTTTAAACTTCGACCATTTGATGAAATACTTGAGCCATTAAATACCACTCTTAATTGCGTTGTAGTACTATCTAATTTGAATACACCATGATGGGGCAAATAATAACTAGGAACACAATCCGAATCATCAACCTTCTCCATATGTCCTAACGTTATATATTCTTTCATGACCTCATCATATTGGGATTTCAGTTCTGGTTTACGCAACAACGACTTCTCATTTCTTTCAAATTGTCTCAGAGCAACAAATCTATTTGGACCAAGCGATGGACAACCTTCCCTGAAGGGCAGATCAACAACATATCTCCCATCAGCATTCCTTGTAGTAGTAGAGCGAAAAATTTGTTCACACTTCCTATCATCTTCAGAACTTATAGGACTTTGATAAATTTCCTCTAACTCCCAGAATTTCGCTAATTGTTCATCCAGGGTCACTTTTGTTGCATGACATACTCTAGTGTGGCACGTTTGCACTCTTGATACCGTCGGGCCTGTTACTATCCAGCCAAATATGGTTTCTTGAGCAACTAATGATTCTAAAATCCCATGTTGAACTCCACCTCGCAGTATAACTGGATATAAATTCCCTCCTATCAAAACATCAATCGGGCCACTTTTGTAGAAACAAGGGTCAGCAAGATTTATTCTAGGCAGTTTAAAATTATCAAACAAATTCATAGAGTGAGTCGGTACTTTTCCAGTCACTTCATTGACTACTAAAGCCTCCACTTTCAATGAAATATCTTGATTTTTTATTGGTTCAATTGTAAAACTCGCCAGCTTATTAGATCGGCTTACTATTTCTCCTCCCAGTCCTGTCACTTCAGCTGTAACGGGCACAGTGGGCAACTTCAACAATTTTTGTATTTTTTCCGAAACAAAATTCTCATCCGAGCATGGGTCTATAAGAGCTCTCACCTTATAGCAAACTCCATAACTAACAATATTTATCCATGCAGTGGCTAACATTACATTCTTCGCTACAACTGTATGGTGAACTTGGGCTACATTGGAGGGACCTGCTTTTTCAATGGACTGTAATTGTGTAGATGTTTTATTTGAAACTTGAGCTACTTCATTTCTTTTATTTTGTTCACTTTTCTTCACAAAATCTCTATGGAGCAAATTGTGATGTTTTTTATTGCACTTAGAGCAACCATTTGGACGAGTACAATCATTGTACATATGTCCTATCGTGAGACAATTGAAGCAATATCTATATCTTCTTAAAAGCGAAGTCCGTCCTTTGAAATCCATATTTAAAAATTTAGAACACGAATCAATTGAGTGTACTCCTTTACATAATTTACATTGAGCCACGTCAGATTTCGTGTGATGAGAAATGTAAAATGTGGTAGGATTCATCTGTTGAATATACCCAAGGGTATCATATAGTCGGCCCCGTCCGACTTTACTACTTTCCTTACTGGTCAAGCTTTCCAATTTGACTTCCTCTAATTTGGAGTTTCATATTCTAGGAGTATAGTAATTTTGAATTACCTGCACTAGCAACACTTGAAATTATTTCAGTGCAGGAAAATTAAAAGAGCACATATCTTACATTTTTTAGCTGCCTCAACATGCACGCAAGTTCTGAAATACGCGATTAACGCTACGTATCTACGTATACGGAATTTTGGCATCGATAGTGTCAATAATTGAGAAATAGAAAAAAATATTGTATCTGATTTATGATGATTTGTAAACAAATAACCACTATTCATTACTTGGATATTCTCTATGCAGCCAAGTACAAAAATTGCAAGTATGTTAAGGAAAAAAAAAATTCAAATATTCTCAGCTGTTCTCCTAAATGTGCAGGTATGAGTTGTGCCATAAAAGGAAATATTTCGGAGGGAATCTGAGAAAAAGTACCAAGGGGCTGTATATTGGGCAGCTAAATTTAAAGTGCTGCAATATACAAAGCAGCTAAATCAAAACTGCTGTATAAGCAATCTACTAACATACAATACCAATGTATCCATATAAAAATCCCGACCTTTTAAAGAAATCTGAATGTATATATTTCAGATGGTGAATGTGCACATTCCTACAACGATGTTCGACCCCTTCTATTACATTTATCAATATTTCCATTTATATATACTCTTATTTGTTACTAATAACTTTCAACTCGGCAATATGACGTTTCGAAAAACAACATGCGTTCATATGGAGTGTCATAAAGCGATAACAAATTATGTTTTCATTATGTTAGATAATATAATTCGTCGAACATTGACATACAACATGATTTAGCTTTTTCCGCAAATCACTTTACATCACTCTCAGAATCGATGCATTAGCCCCTTTCCAGCAAATTTTAAATGAGATGGTTTACATCTAAAATGGAGTTATCGCTACTCGACACGCAGGCATTCGCTTACTCCATTACGATACGACTGTTTTGTACAAATTTTGCCAACACATAGTAGTGTAAGAATGTGTGCGTAATGGAACTTCATCTAATTCGTTTAACAATAGCCAAGTAATATAACAACAAAAAGCAACAATACGTCATGTCATTATTGTTTGTCGTTTGACATTTTTTCGCGTTTTCATAACGAATGATTTGCTGTACAGTGTACACATGCGAGTATATATCCACTAATGCGTGCGTGCGTACGTATGTACATGTGGTGTTTGCCGACTCATATCTCTTCCTATACAGGAAATCACAAACAATTGCTAACAAATTGATACACTCCACCATATATCCATCCACCCACATAAACATACCGTCCGCTCGAAGAAATTACGACATTAAAAGTAGGGATACTTCAGTAGCGATGAGGTTATTTACACACTCTCCGTCGCCATCCTGCAATCGATGACTAAAAAAAAAACAGTCTAGAAAAAATTTGGAATATACGTCCTTCAACAACAACAAGTCGTTAGCCGTGAGAACTTCAAATTCAATATATAACTTTTAAATATATGTTATTGTTTAATATTTTTAGACCTGCTTCTGAACTGTGGTTCGGATCAGATGTGCATACTTATATTGAGCATGACAAAATTACAAGAGGATTTATCCATATCCTTCCCTTGCAAAAGATTGTCGGCAGATGCCTACGAGTCCGCCATTACATCTTGAATTATATGTAAGAAAATCCCTCCGACATATAAAAAGTAGTTGAATAATGTATTACTAATTTACTAATTATGTAAATACTACATAACATATTCGAGTATATATACGAATGTAGGATCCGTTTTTAAGGCCTACTTCAACATTTCACATTATGTTTATTTTTAAACATAATCGACTTTGTGCAAACAGTGAATGCAACTTTATGAAAACAAAACTCATTAATTTAATTACATTTTTAAAAACGTCAACGGTTACTTGGGCAAAAATTAAATTTTGCAATTTGTTATTTACATTTACATTTGTGTAATTAAAATGTATGTTTGTACATCACACACAGTAAATAAATGTACCCAACAAAATAAATAAGATGTGTCTACATATGAAGCCCTATTGCGTGTATTTTAACGAAAATAGTTCGAAGTGGGACGTTTATCGTAGGTATGCGTAGGTTGAAGAAAATTCATAAATGTCTATGTTAAAGTGAAGAACAATAAAGGTAAAAGGTGGAAAAGTCCCAACCATTATTTGGGACAATGCCATTGTAACTTATCTGCGAATAGGGGGTTTCTACTAAAATAATGACATCAGTCGGTGTTGTCGACAGATATATACCCTCAGTCTATGGTCTTCGGAATTACACACAGGTTTTATTATTCTTTTTATATAAGGTATATGTTTTTATCAAAGAGGTTTCGTTTCGTGGCCCAATGTTGCCCACAGGCAACAACATGTTTTATAGCTTATATTTAATATGCAGTTAGTAGATATATAATTTTTGGATTTCATATGTCAACACCTAATTATGGACAACACATATCAAAAGAAAAAATCAAAAAAGTCCAATTTTTGGTAAAGTTATGAGCTTTGTGTATACAGTACAAATTATTTAAATCGCTTCGTATTCAAATTTAAAGAATTCTGCCATCAGAATTATTTATCATTCTTGTCAAATGAATATAGAGAATAATTTAAAAAGATTTTTCTGTCAATTTTGTATTTGGTTTTCTTGATATTGAACTTTAATTTTTCCGAAAGAATGTACTGTATCTCCCGTATGCAAGGATATAGCGATGTCAAATTTTGTGCATATCCTATTTAGGATAGTTGCATTAAATCTGTGAACAGAAATTTGTTCTAAGATTGTGGAAAAAATGCGGGGCTCAAAGGGTTAATGTTGATTGAAATTAAATTTCCAATTTTCTAAAATATTGAACTTTTTTAGAGAAGTACCAGAAGGAGAAGTCCGACGACTCCGCTTTCTGACTTGATCTAGACTTGTAAAGAAAATGTTTGGTTCCAATTGGTCATTACATGCGCCTAATATAGGATATTTTCAATATAAATATTGAACATGTTGATCATTTGTGGTACCTCCAGAAGGTATTGACCAATAGGTCCCATCTCCGAACATGATCTAGTCTTGGCAAAGATAATTGATTTAATTTCGCCTGATATTGGACTTGTAAGTATTGATATTTTTGACCATTTGTAAGGGATGTACCAGAAGGAGTACACCAATAGGTCCCATCTTCGAACTGGATTTAGACTTGGTAAAGATCATAGGTTGTACATAGCTTTGTTCAAAACGGATAGTACGTTCGAATGATATTATAAAATTAATTTTTTGTATAATTTTCAACATTTTGTGGGGGAGGTACAAGAAGGAAAGGACCTATATTCCCCATATTCGAACTTGCATTAAATTTGGAAGAAATATTATGATGTGCAAAGTTTGGATGAAATCGGTTACTCCCTTCAAGAGTTATCGTGTGATCCAGACAGACGGGCATTATTATTTATTTAATAACGAAAATATATATGGGAGCTATATTCTAAAATCTGGACCGATTTTCTCGAAACTTGGCAGACATCACTTTAGGCTCAATTCAGTACGTTATGGCCAATTTCGTGCAAATCGAAGTATATATAGGGACTTTGGTGCACCATTTACATGAAATCAGAGGAAAATATATATGAGAGCTCTATCTAAATCTCGACCGATTTTCACGAAACTAGGCAGACATCTTTCTAGGCTAAATTCAGTACGTTATGCCAAATTTCGTGAAAATAGAAGAAGGGATATATAGGGACTTTGGTGCACCATTTACATGAAATCGGAAGAAAATATATATGGGAGCTATATCTAAATCTGAACCGATTTTTCCCAATTTCAATGGGGTTCGTCCTTGGGCCAAACAAATGAGCTTTGCCAAATTTCATCCAAATCGGATTATAACTGCGATCTGTAGTTTGCTTACAATTTAACACCAACTGACGGACGGACGGACAAGCATAAATCGACTCAAAAAGTGGTTCTATGCTTATTCTCAAAAGGAACTATGGGTCTATCTCGTAACCTTTTGCCTGTTACAAACATATGCACAAAGACATAATACCCTGTACCACAGTGTGGTGAAGGGTATAAATAGATTCTATTGTAGTTACGTCCGTTTGAATTTCTTTAATTAGATCGCTGTTTTTGACGATAGATGTCTAAATTTTTGTGTGAACACGTAATTTGATTAGACGAACAATAATCAAATAGTCAATTTCGAATTTTTCTGTAGTTACGTCCGTTTGCATTTATTATGACGATATAAAGTTTTTTTCTTTATGAACTTTAGAGTCAGCAGTAACAAATCATCACGCCATAACTTACTAACTTAACCTATGAGAAATTGTCCTTCAAATTTCCTAATATACTCTCCAAGATTAATGGTCTAGGCTAGAACTTAAACATGTCAAAAATTCAATTCGAACTATGTATGTTTTTACAGGCATATATTGAAAACTGTCTAAGAAGAATTTGCTTCAACAAGAACCTGCTATACCAATTACAGTATTTTCGATTGGAAAATGCGGCGAATGCCCTTAAAATATGGATAATCGATTTGGAAGTTATTAAAGACAGACTGATAAAGCTAAACACAAACACATAATTTTATTAATTAAAACTGAAAGTTGTAGGGTAAGAATGTGGTTAAGTTCGACAAGACCGCACTTTATATACCCTTCACCATGAGATGTTAATTTAAAATACTTGTAATTGTTCGGGACCTTCTTTATATGGCGGTATATGAAATAACAAAGTTTTGGATGTTAGGGTCAACTCCCAATGAGAACCAAAAGCAAAGCCCATTCGGTAAAACAAAAACCTGCCCATAATTTCCAAAATACTGAATAAAAGGGGTACCGTTATATGAGAACTATAGTAAAAAGGTAGGAAGATATAAGTATCTACACATCATACCAAATTATAGCCCATTTGATTGAAGAACGCTTCCAAATTCACCAATACCAAGTATTGTGAGCAGGGTTATATAGGGGCTATCCTAAAAAAGTGGACTCATATCGATAATTTTTGAAAGGTATGTGCACAATATTGAAGCTCATTCTCGAATATTGCGAGCTCTATCGTGATTTCAAAAGACAGACAGCATAAATCTACATATATATATATACATATATTTTTTTCAGAATATGTGGCTAGTTTAACGTTTGTTATATATGGGTTATATATACAATACA